>NC_044002.1:12477399-12524899 GCF_902150065.1 Myripristis murdjan | reverse complement strand
ACCTAAAGTGCATATTTTTTGACATGATAAGAGCTAATAGAGGTTATTACATGATGGTTAGTCATACATAAACTATATTAAATTAATACAATATTACAAAATATGGCTCCTTTTCCTTCCTTCATCCTTTCATATCCTCTGCCCTTTAGTTTATCTCCACTATTTCAAAGCCAAATCCCGCCTTCTTCACCATTCTCTTCTCTTACCATACCTTCATCCTCCCTTCTCTCCTCTTTCCCCTTTCAGCTGATCAATTATTTCTTTTTCCATCCCCCTCTGTCTTTCCTTCCTTTTTCCCCGACTTCTCTCCCTTCACATCAGCATGTTCCAACCCCTGCTATCAATCCATCTCTCCTGCTTTTCCCCCAATTTAATCCATTTTCCGACTCAACCAGCCCTTGTAATCCATTCATCTCGCCCTCCCTCCTCCTCGCTCTTCTTCCAAGCTTTTCAACTTGATCTATCCTTCCTACCCATTCCACCGACGTCCTCCTTCTTTCTCTCTCCGTTTTTACCCACTGTTACGTCTCAATCCATCTCTGCAGTACATTCCCTCTCGCGGGTCCATGCCAGGATAGTACATCGCCGGGCAAAGCAGTTTTGCAGCCAGCTGGCACAGTGGCGACTACTGGCAACATTTCTCTGTACAGTAAATGAAAATTACACGGAGAACGACTGGCTTCAAGCGAACCTAAACCCACGAGAACTGGTCCGAAGATTGAAACAGATTATAACACAGATTCAGAGCTAATTTGGCGTAATGGATTTAGAACTGCAAGATGCCCAATTCATGCCAGGGTGTATCAGTAGTAAGTGCTGAGGTATAATGTACAGCATTTTGCATAATCATCAGAAGAACAAGCACTGACATAAACAAAAAACAACTATATAATCATATGTCCATGTCATAAGTCAGTGTATACAGTGCTATCAAATAATGTCATAAAGATATACATACTGTTAGTTTAGATAGATAGATAGATAGATACTTTATTCATCCCGAAGGAAATTCATTTATAAAAGGTGGGTAGAGTCTATTTCACAAAAAGGCAGATAAACCAAAGAGCTGTTTTACTGTAGAATTCCCACAACACTGACCACATTGTGTTTTAACCCTATAAAGCCATTTGTATCATATATGATACACATTTTCAACTCCGTTTTTCTTTTTCAGTTTAATCAATACTTGACCAAAATACTGTTGTATACCTTTGAACACTTCCCCTGTTCACCCTGGACCATACCATTGGCACTTTAAGTACATATCATATCATACACCAGAAAGGTCGTGTAATAACATATATTTTTATATATATTTTGTTATAGGACTAAATAAAAGGTTCAATTTCAAAAAACTGGAATTTTCTGCCAATTCTTTCATAGTTCAGGCTTTATAGGGTTAAAGCTGCAATAATCATGAAAACATAATTTGTCGGTGAGTCCAGTGTACATAAGAACCATGTACACTCAACCATCAAACTGCAAGCTTTCCCCACATTTTTGTCTAAACGGTCGTCACGTACATGAACCCTCAACAATCTTGATTATTGCTGAAGGTTCTAGTCTTGGTTCAGTTTTTATTTGTCGTTTTCCTGAGAAACGTCCTGTAAAAATGTCTGGTTGAGATTATCTCCCTGGTTCAGAGCGGTTACATCTGTCTCGGATGTTTCAAGCTGCGGATTAGCGGGACCATCGATTGAGACTAAATTTAAACTCACCTGAAGGCCAAACTTACTACAGTGTTCATGGTGGAAAACACACCAAGTTACCAGCCTCTCTGCCTCGTCCTCTCTCACTCGAAGGCCGAGAGAGGAGGGATAGCGGGGCGGTGGAACGAGAAAAAGACAGACGAGGCAAAGGAGGATGAAAATCAATGATGTAAATATGGTTCTGCGTTCCTCCTGATCCCTCCACCTGCACCTCTGTCTCACCGTCATCCTCTTTTCTCTTCCCCCCTTCTCATCCCTCTGTCTGTCCCTCGCTCTCTCATTCCTCCCTCCTCCTCAAGGCAAGAAGCTACCCTGGTGTAACAGGCACTGAGCTCACCTGCCTGTCTAGATTAACCTCCGCTTCCACACACACACACACACACACACACACACACACACACACACACACACACACACACACACACACACACACACACACACACACACACAGAAAGAGGACTTGCTTGGAAGTGACAATAGGTGGAGGAGCATCAAAATCAACTCGGGCGCCGATCACCAGGGAGTGAAACAGATTCTACCCGCAGCTGGTAGGTTTTAAAATTCAACTCCCACTTTGATTATGTCACTGTCCAAAATGTGATTTTACAAATACCAAGGGACTTCTATAGTGTGAGAGCAGTGCATGTAAATCAGTGTGTAGACCCTGACAATTAATACAATTCAGATACTGATAGAAACTCATTATATTGTGGTACCAAAATGTGACAAAAAGTATCATGGGCCCAAGGAATGAATGAATAGTGATGGTTGCTGCATTTTATTCAGCTGTAATCACAAATGAGACGACTCGCCTCTCATTATTTCACAAGCTCTTCATCACAATATTATTTGCACATTACATAACGAGGCCTTACAGAAATCTGATACATGAACAGCCTGTGTACCAGAGAAATGCTGACATGTTGAGTTAAAGGCCCACAAATTTACAGTTTATGTTGATATAGTCACATAAGAACCTATATGTGTAACTTCTATACCAGTATCGTCCAGTATCCAGTTACCTCTGAATGTCAACTTTTCAGAGACTAACAAGCAAGTGTTTTTAACTGTGCACTTTTCAGTGTATTATTTTAGAAAAAGAGATACGTGGTTTTCATTGGACAGCGATGATATGAGCATATATGAAAACAATATATTGTCATGGTGGCTGGTGACTCCTTGCATATAGAATATGTATCACCCCACATTTCCATATGGGACAATATTTTTCATTACTTACATTGCCAGGCCAGTGCCACTGCTAGAAAGATTTTCAGCTCAGAAATAAACATAATTCTCCTCAATCTTACTTTGTTGATGTTTGCTCCAAATCATGAGCTCCATATCACCTACTGAATCATAATGTATCATGAGATAAGCATATTGCCCTGTCCGTACAGCTGAATAGAGAGACTTATTTCCCATGATGATCTAAATAATGTGTCAAAGGTTCTTCCATCCAGACAAGTATAAAGTATGAATTCAGGGTGGAACACTAAAACCTTGTAGTTTTGGGGGAGTTTGGGGGCATTAAATGCTCAAACTTTAACACTCTGTGCATCAGCACCTTTGATCCAAAAGTGCCCACTTGAGGCTTTTCTATCCATCTAGTTTTAGTTTTAGTTGAATAAAGCTTTAAACAAGGGTTAGCAACCTGCTAAAGGACGGGCAGGGTCGACAGTCGGATCAGGGCGGAGACATTTCTCTGTGCTCTGATTTACTCTGGTGCAGGATTTTATTGCTAAATATTTTCAAGAGATTTTAGTTTCAAAATAGTCATTCTGTTCACTCATTGGCAAGGGAAAAAATGCTCTCTCTCTCTCTCTCTCTCAAACAAACACACACACACACACACACACACACACACACACACCTCTGCTCCCTACCTCCACCAGAAGAGCATTAGGTTGAATAATTGAAGAGAATGAAAACAGCGCAGCAGTGAAACTAAAACTGCCACTGGCTGCTACACTTTCCCTAAAACACACATGCATAAAAATACACAGATACACACACACAGACACACACAAGCACGCGCATATACACACACACACACAGATTCAACTTGTAACATCATACCACTGGCAGCTACTTTCCCTAAAACACACAAATTATTGCATGCAAACAGAGACATGCACGCAGATTTACACTTGATATAAATTGAATTGGAAGGTAAAGAACATGCACACACACACACACACACACACACACACACACACACACTTGATGCCAACTGCCCTTAGCACACACTAAGCCTAACAACAAACAAGCACATAACCTTCCTCTCTCTCTCTTTCTCTCTCTCTTTCTCTCTCGCACACACTCACGCACTCACGCAATGCAGGCAATAGCTTTTCCTAAAGTCATGCACACAAAGAAATGACTGCAAGTAGATACAAACATGCACAGTGCAAACCTCACAGAACTCAAACACCAACAATCTCAACTGTGTACAGCTACATGCATGTGTGTACAAATACACACACAAACACACACACACACACATCAACTATGACATCACATGGCTAGCCTGGAGTACAGTCACTGATAGATTGCATCTAGCAGGCCCAGAATCAGACAGACAGAGTGGTTATTGTTCAGCTGGTGCGATTCAGCACCAAGTAGAACAGAGCGGGGAGGGAGAGGGCCGGGCACAGCAAGAAGCACATATGCTGTCAAAATACAAAATGTTCAGACGCACAGCAGTGAGACTGAAAAATATAGTATATAACCTGAAAATGTCCACTTTATGTCTCCATTTGCACACAAAGGATTTTATTCCTAGATGCAATAAAGTGTATCCATTCTGGAAAACAATGCTCCACATTCGTGTCCCATTTCAGCTGTTGGCGTTTTGCTTCAGATTGAAAGTCACTCAGTTTTGCTTTCATATTAGCAATCACTTTGTCAGGTTGAGTGCCACATCTATCATGTAACACATATCACTGTGGCAGGAAACTGCTCCAAGAGCTGCAAATTCAGTTTTTCAAGAGAATATGTGGTTGAAATGGCAACAGTGGCTCCTCATTCCTCCTTTGAGACGATGTCAGAGGAGGAATGCTTTTATGGTTTCAATTGCAAAACTGTTTTGGCTTTTGGTAACAAAGTTATTTGAAGTGATTGAAACCACAAATACTAAATTAAACTTGAGCACTCTAATGTTGTCTTAAATTTCCCCTTTAAGTAGCTTCACAGTTAGAAAACACATTTTTTCCATACTATGGCGACGGCACATACACTTTATAAAGTAGCCACTTTATCAGGTGCACCTGCACGGTCTAATATAATACAATACAAATGCTCTGCCATTAAGTTTTCTGCTGCCTGTAATGCTCAGGTTTTCTTTTTGGCACAGTAATAGAGGTGTTCATTCAATTCTATATTTGGCACTGAGCTCATAGTTAGTGCTGCTGTTGGACTGGACTGCATTTTATTGAGAGCTGTTCTACTATTCTGTCCTCCTCATGTATATAAATAGGGACAAAAATTCAGAAACACCTCTCAATATAATGTAGTCTAGTCCAAGACCTCTGCAAACTACAACCTCAATAATAAACATATAATTAAATTTACACATTCTCCACAATGTCAGCAAAAACTGAACATTATAAAATTTCTTAAAAGGTTGAATTTATGGCAGAGCTTTGCACTGAACTGCATTAGATTGTACAGAAGGATCTAATAAAGTGGACACTAGTGTATATACACTCTATTGACAAAGTATTTGGACACACTTTTTTATCATTTAAGTAAGGTGTTTCATTCAGTCCCATTACCACAGGTGTATAAAATCAAGCACTTGGCCATGCAGTCTGCCTTTACAAACATTTGTGAAAGAATGGCTTGTTCTAAAGAGCTCACTGAATTTGAGCGTGGTGCTGTAATAACAATGTAATAATAATGTAGTCAGTTGGTGAAATTGCTTTCCTCCTAGATATTCCACCATCCGCTGTAAGTTGTATTATTGCAAAGTGGAAGTGTTTAGGAACCACAGCAGCTCAGCCACCAGGTGGCAGACCACGTAAAGTTACAGAGCGAGGTCGCTGAGTGCTGAGGTTCATGGTGCGTAAAAGTGGCCGACGCTCTGCTGACTCAATAACCGCAGAGCTCCAAACCTCCTCTGGCATCAACATCAGCCGAGCAGCCGCATGCAGGCCTCACATCACCCAGCACAACACCAAGCGTCAGATGGAGCAGTGTAAAGCATGCCACCACTCGACTCCGTGTTCTGTGGAACGACAAATCACGCTTCTCTATCTGGTGGTCTGATGGATGAGTCTGGATTTGGTGAATGCCAGGAAAACGTTCCCTGCCTGACTGCATTGTGCCAACTGTAAAGTTTGGTGAGGAGGGATAACGCTGTGGGCTTGTTTTTCTGGGGTCGGCCTCGGCCTCTTAGTTCCAGTGAAGTTCCAGGGAACAGTTTGGGGAAGGCCCCTTTCTTTTCCAGCATGACTGAGCCCCAGTGCACAAAGCAGCTCCATAAAGGCATGGCTGGGTGAGTTTGGTGTGGAAGAACTTGAGCCCCGACCTCAACCCCATCCAACACCTTTGGGTTGAACTAGAACGGAGACTGCGAGCCAGGTCCTCTCATCCAACATCAGTGTCTGACCTCCCAAAAAAAGCTCTTCTGGACAGACAGTTACAGAGTTCACCATCTCTTTGACTACGAATAGGTGGAGGAGGACAGAGATGGCAAGAGTGAAAGGGTGAAGAATAAATGATTGAATGGGTGTGTATAAGAAAGGAAGAAGAAAAAAAAGGGAAGAAATCCAAGTGAAGCTTTACTTTGGCATTCCACACATTCTTTCCTCTCCTCCTTTCCTCCCTTGCTTCTCTCTCCCTCTCTCCCTCTTGCACTTTCTCCTCGCGTGAAAGATTCTACATCCCTGCTGTGATCAAAGAAGTGGAGCGAATTGGGCGAACACACACACATGCACGAGAGCACACGTGCACACACCCACACACGGACTTACTGAGACACACAGGGTGAAACCAAAGCAGGTAGGCGCAGTGACAAAAGGCAGACGGCGTTGATGACAGTATTAAACTGAACAGAACAGACAACCCTATTCAAATCAATAGGCTGGGTAAACCAGGGAGTGTTCCTTCTATTGAATTAAGCTCTATGGTGCATGGTGCAGCTCCACAGGCCCAGATGGAGAGAGAAGAGAAGGGCAAGGGGGGGCAGTGAGGGGGAGACAGTGAGATAGAAAGATAGAGAGAGAGAGAGAGAGAGAGAGAGAGGAGAGAAGGAGAAGGGGGTGAAAGAAATCGTGAGAGGCAGAGTGAGTGAGCAGTAAGAAAGAGATTGAAAGATGGAGTTGTTTTTTGGAAATGGAAAGATGGTGTGTTACGAAAAAGATGACTGGATGAGGGGGATGAAACAAGACAGAGGAAGGAACTGGAAATTAAGATGGAGAAACAAAATCACTTAAAGCTGCATTAGGCGGGATTTTTTAATTTAAAAAATATTCCCCTCTTACGAGCCTAAATCACAAAGCAGGGCTGCAATAGAGAGGATCCTCCCTATTAATTTAGATGGTTTAAAGTAAACCTGTTTGCCAAATGTGTAAGGTAGCTCTGGTGTCAGGTAAGAATAAATCTCCGCCCACTTCCCTGCCCAAGTGTGTGACGAGAAACAGATAAAACATAAAGGAATAAGAGGGAAGGTGCCAGACGGGGCTAAAATAAATGGCACATAAACAGAAATCCTGACAAAGCTTCTTTTTCCTTTAATGCATTTGTTTACAGCATGAAAAATAATGCATCATTTCCTGTGATTTTGTTTCTGGGAAATAAAAAACAGCAAATTTAATTTGGCTTTCAAGAAGTGATTATTATGGAGGACAGGCAGAAGCACCGTAATGGATGCTGAACAATTTGTTTATAGATATTTGATAATAAAGGGAAGTACTAAAGTAATAAAAGCATTGAAAATGAATAAATCAATCCACTGATACGTAGATAAAATTTAAGGGGAAAAAACAAACAAACAAACAAACAAAAACAAATAAATACATTCATTGATTCCATTCCATTTTCTAACTGTATTATCATTGGAGAGACACTGCTGTTTTTATCAGGTGAGTTCAAAGAGTCCTCATGTCAATGCAATTTTTCATAGTGCAAATTTAATTAATAAATTTGCAAACGACTAAATCAGTCAATAAATAGATCAAATAAAAAGGCAACCCAGTCTCCAGAATAAAACGTTGTCATTTTACTTTTCTGCAAACCAACAAATACAGTACATTGAAATGTCAATGTTTATGAACTAAACATACATCGTATATCAACATTTAGACTCGTGGCCAATGTGGTGGAGCCTGCGACATGTGACACGTGTAACCACTTGGTTAAGGAGAGGAAAAGGTTTGTCGTCATGGTTAATGTTAGGAAAAGGTCATGGTTGGGGTTATGACATGTTATCTAAAGTTCATTAATACTAGCTAAAAACGACTCGAACACGGGAATTGAACCGCGGTCTGCAAAAGTCCTTTTGACTGTGATATCCACTTTCCCACCAACCTCTTAAGGCAGTTTTTTACTTGCTTTACACCAGGTGACAAAACTTGAAAATGTGACATTTACACGTATCCTAGGTTTGCAGAAACATAAAATATCACCATTTTCTCCTTGCAACTGCACTGAAAAAGGGGGTTTACAGACTGCTCTAAATGGACTATATTAACTTTACTTTATCCAATCAGAATAAAGGGGGGCGGGATCATGCAGGTTACAGGGAAGCAGTCACATGACCCATCAGCACTGATTTGAATAGCAACGGCTGCTCTTTTGGTCTGAAATGCACTGGAAGGTGACGCACTGTTGGGATATGAGAGACAGAAAAGTGGAGGAGTGGAGGAGTGGAGAAGCGGAAGGGAGGAAGGAAGGAAGGAATGAATGATGGAGGGAGGGAGGGAGGGAGGGAGCAAAGGTGGTGAGGAAATGAGGCTGAGTGTGAAAGAGAAGAGGAGGACAAGTGAGGAGGTAGGCGAGGAAAGAAGGAAGGAGCAAGGAAGGAAGGATAGAGGGTGGGGTTGAGATACCATGTGCATACCACAGCCGGGGCGTGTGTGTGTGTGTGTGTGTGTGTGTGTGTGTGTGTCCCAAAATGACTGGGAGGTAACACACATTCCATTTCTAACACAAAGATGAAGGCAGAAGGAGAGAGAGGGTGGGAAGGTAGGAGGGAGGAAGAGAGAAAGTGAGAGCTGACTCACCATGCAATGACAGAAATAGACGGAGAGAGAAAGAGAAAGAAGGAGAGAGAGAGAAAGACGGAGAATGAATGAGAGAAGACAAAGAAAGGAGCGCAGAGATGAAAAACTGATGAACAGAGAGAGAAAGAGAACGGGAAAAGAGAAAAGTGTGAGAGAAAAAAGCGAGGAGGGAGAAACAGAAATAGGAGAACAGGGGAATGATGACAGGAGGAAATTAAAAGGATGCCTTGGGTTGAAAGAGTGTGATTTGGGTGGAGGAGAGAATGAGAGAGTGAGAGAGCGAGAGAGAGAGGAAGAGAGAAAGAGAGAGAGAGAGAGAGATTTCTCAGCATTAAAGATAAGAAAATATTTTCTTACGTGTCTAAGCATGTCTAAACACCAAGCATGTCTAAACACCATGTGTGTGAACATCGGTGTGTGTGAGTGTGTGTGTGTGTGTGTGTGTGTGTGTCACTCTCTCTCTTCCTATTTTTTGAGTGTGCACGTGTGTGTATTTCTAAGGGCAAAACAGATTTTTTTCTAGAGTTGGCAGCAAACCAACTAGATGATAGATTGTTCGGGTTATCACCTGTTCCTTTGTTCTCTTTGACATTACATCACTTGGAATTAACACACACACACACACTCACACACACACACCCACACACACACATACACCTGACAATGATTCATCTGGCATTTCTGAGGTTCATCAGCCCGTCATCCTTTCCCATAATCAAGTTCTCCCAGTACAGAAGCTCTGAAGGAATACACACAAAGACTCACACACTCCTCCAAATCAAAGCCGTAAATAAACTCAACACAAACACACACACACACACACACACACACACACACACACACACACACACACACTGAATATTCAAGATATTAAAGACACCTTGCTGATATTATATATTGAATTACAGGCCCTCGACCCCTCATTTGTCTCAAAGCTTTAAAAGTCTTGCTTCTCTTCATCTTCACCTCCTCCTTTGTGACCGAAATCCATTTATTACTGGAAATCAATAAAAGAGAAAGGCTTTTATTTTCATTTTCATCAATGAGCTTCAGGAAAAGAGTAAGTGTTCCTTATATGTTGGCTAGGAGCATGTGCTAACGGCTAAAATGTAAGTGCAGCTACTTTCCTTATTTAGGACTGAGTGGAGTTTCTGCCCGCTCTGTGCTGGAAAAGTGACTCGTCCTTCACCGATCTCACAATGACAACATGTGAGTTTTCGCTAAAAGGGAGAAAGTGGGTGCACTCAAACATGTAAATGAGTCACTGTGAAGGAGTGAGTGACTGTGAGAGGATGCGTGCGCCTGTCTGTGTGTAATCTCTTGTATAATATTCCAGCCTCCTGCCTGACTCGCTGCGTCTCCGTCTCCTCCAGATGGCTTCTCGACCAACAGACAGCTGGGAGTCCCCAACCAGGGAGTCCTGTTCATCTGTTCGCCCCTCTTCAGCGCGGCCTTGTAGCAGCGAGACAAACCCACCACAGCGGTCCACAAAATTAGCACTCGGGTTCAAAGAAGGCCACTAGTGGAGGGAAGCACCAATCCACAGGCTGCTGCACCTGATGCATCGCAGCATTCACCAGCTACTTACAAGCCTTCAACATGTTTTACAACAAAAAAGAACAAAACAGGATCACCGAATGACAGCGAAACTTTAAACCAAGCATTGTCCGAGTGTGGTTTTCTGGTTTCTGGTGGCCAGTGATGACTTAAGGAGACATTTGGTTCACTTCCAACTCAGCTTTGAACCAGCCTACATCACGCAGTGTCTTTGCTTTTAAGAAGGATAAACCTGCACCACCTGGGCTAAGCTGTCAAACCAGGAACGGCTGCACGGCAACTAGTCATACACAACTCACAAGACGCCGATTCGCGCAAGACATGTTGTGTCAGTGAAAGAAAAAAGCGTCAGGAGAAATGAAGCAAGGCCTGCTTCGTTGTGCCTCACAGGTCGGATGAAGCGATGTGCCTAATCTGCAAGCTGGTGACTGCAACGTGCAAGGAGTTTAACATAAAACATCATTACGATACTAATAAAATTTGACAAGTTCACGAGTGTAGACCGTGCCGAGGACAGTGGTGATGAAACAATGGATAAGACATATACCCGCCCGCAAGGATGGAGAAAATGACATAAGTACATGTAGACAGGCTGTTTTTCACCGGCTTATGTCTTAAATAAACCTAGACAGGAACATAGGATTGACAAAACATAGGCCTGGGTGCAGTTTAAAAAAATACACTGAGGAAATAAAGGGCCCTGGGAACAGAGATATGCTTCCCTAAAGTGGCTAACAGTGTCGACATATTTACCACTCCGAGCCAAAATTCACAGGCATTTGGCTGGAGGCAGTCTTCCAAAAATGGCCATAACCAAAATATTAGAGAGGAGTCCTCATTCCCTGTTATTTTTTAAAGACTTGATGAGGACTCTGTTACGGCCCAAGATTTCCACTTGTGAAATTTGGAGGAACATCCACTTCTTGATTTAGCTGCACAGAAAGTGAATTGAATTTAATCCCGGGTGACAATCCTCAGTTCCAAGCTAATCCAGAGTAACTGACCATCAAAAACCATGTGCAACATAAACACAGGGACACCAGCACCCTTGCAGAAATGTACCAACCAAAGCCCATGTCCAGTATAGCCACTTAGTGTAGACATGAATGCAGGGGCACACACACACACACACACACACACACACACACACACACACCTTCTTTCCTACCTGTGTTTCGTCCTGCACCACTCTGTACTGCTCCTTCCACACGGCCATCTTGGTGGCTTCGTCCTTCCTCAGCGCTCTCTCTTTCTTCAGCTCTGGACTCCAGAATGTCTTGATGGAGTTCATAGAGGAACTCAGCTTGGACTCCTTAGCCTCCAGCTAAAGCAAGCAAGATAAAACAACCAATATCCTGAACTGTTTTTTTTAAAGTAATAAGTGTTTTCTTTAGGAGTCCACAATGTATCGATGACTCAACTTCGTCTCAGCTTATAGCTTTATAGCAAAACACACGTCCTCATAACAACTTACTTCTGCTTACATTCAGGACTCCACAGTGACTAAATGGAGGAAACAGAGGAACTCAAAACTCCCCCAAAATACAAAATAGCTTAAAATGTTAAAATAAAAGGTACATTTGGCTTTGTCTTTCCTCACAGCTGTGTGTGTGCATCCTTACCTCTCGGCGAAGCAGCTCATTCTCTCTTAGCACCTCTCTTAGCTGTGTCTGTAGGTCTGACATGGCACCTTCCCTCACCTGGCAACACACACACACACACACACACACACACACACACACAGAGACACACCATTTGTGACAGATTGCTGGAGAAATTGAAAGAAAGGAGACTGCAGGAAAAAAAGACTATGCACACAGGTAGAAATATAGTGTAGTAGATTAGTATAGTAAAAATATTATTTATCATTACAGTGAAAATTCCTCTATGCATCTTACTGTCGACCACAAAAACTGCCCACTGATTTGCATACAAGCAAAAGTTGACCCCTGTAATGTTATATCATTTAGTGTCTGCGATCACACTTTACACGTGCTCAAGGAGTGTTTTGCACTGCAGAGAGCTGGTGACAGCAAGTGTTAGAGGTCGCCTGCTCCTGAACACCACTGAAGGTGTCGGTGCTTTGAAGTGAGAACGCTCTGCCAAACAGAAACATCCAATCAAATATTTGTGATCATGTAACACTGACAGGAGAGTTCACATCCAGGTGTATTTGTGCAGTAAATTACTTGCACTTATGTCCAACCTTTGTGTGTGCTGAAGACGCGGTGAACAACATCATAAATTTATTAATAAATTCACACTGAACAAAGTGAAAAGGCAGTTTTGATGCCTCATTATCACAGAAAACTCTTAAAGCAGAAGTTTAGGACAGAGGCAGGCCAAAATGGAGCGATCTACAAGCTCCAGTATTTATGAAAAAGGTGCTCCAATGTTTAATTCATCATGACACCAGAATATCAGTGTATTAACGAATTAAGTGTATCTTGGGGGCATTTTTGTAAATAAAATGCAGAATCTATTTTAATCCTAAGAAACAAACAAGGCGCTGCATTTCATATTTTAGGTATTTAGCTGCTGCTTATCCCTGGAGGGACTTACAATAAATGCAACATTAAAAAAGGTTTAAATTCTGACTTTGCCAACATTACAAGCAGGCAGGCTGTATTAAAGAGGTACGGGGTCAGAGCAAAAGTGTCCAAAGAAATGTAACAAATTAAGAGAAGATTAGATTAGAGCAGTGCTAAGAAACGAAATAAGAGTCAAGGAGAGAGGGAAAGAGGATTTTTTTTAACTGTGTGAGACAGAGATTTATTAGAACAAGAGGTGGGGGGAGAGGGAGGAGGGTGAAGTATTCTTGAGGAGATTGAAGAGCTTTGAGGTTACGGCTGAGGATGAAAAGTGAGTAGGAGGGAAAAACTTTAGTCTATTTAAACCTCCCAATCCCCTAACAGGTCTAATGTAGGTCAGTCAAGGGGTGACTTAAGAAAAAAATATTAACCCTTCTAAACTGGGCTGGAATTAAGTAGAAGAAAAAGATAAGAAAAACTGATGTCTGTGACAAAAAAAAATCTTAATTTATTGTTTGCGCAGTTCAGCTGACTTTTATCTTTTGTTGTTTAATTCAGACAAGATCATTTTACCCTCTTATGTAGATTTTTTTTAAACCATATTTTATGAGTGTGCATCGGCCTCCTTGTCCTTTCACTTCTTATTTTATGCTTATTTGTCAATCAAGATGTAAAGCACCTTGAATATCATGCATTTGTTTGAAAGGTGCTATATAAATAAAATTGGATTGACTGGTAAGAAAGAACAAGATCACCTAAGTCAACAATATCCACATATTCCTTGTGTTAATGCAAAAATATAATTCTTGACAAACAGTACTACATTAATTCAATGGACTGATACTTTCAAAACACTATTCAAAATTATGACTTAGCGACTGCATTACATTGTATTTCTGGTGCCTTTTTGTTGCAGTTGTTTGTTTGCAGCTATCCACTCACTATGTTGCAGTAATGTTATAGTAAAAATACAGGGAGAAATCAAGCACACAGACCGAGAAAACACCACTCTCTCCCATTAAGCTCCATTGTAGCTGCAGCTGCTCTCTATGTCCATCAGGTTTTGTGAGTTTACCAATGCAAAAAGCTAATTACACCATAAAACAAAACGGCACAAGAAGCACAATGAAAATCCCTGTTTTAAACAGGGTGAATGGGTTTTATGGTGGAATTTTCCTTTGAGCCCAAGAGGCAGACAGAATGAATTTAGTTTCTTAATGCTCTTTTCATCAGGGGTCAGAAGTGTCGTAGCTTTATCAAAAGCTCCTGTGTGGTCATATAACATGTAAAAATGTTGAATTACACATAGAGGAAAAAAGTTGGAGCAAGTGCCTTATAAAACTGAATTTTAACATGCGAAACATCTACGAGGCTAAATCTTAATGCACACCTGACCTCGTTTTACTGCACACACAAGCATGTGCAGAACATTGCCAACAGTCAGTTTCAGAGCTGCTGACTCGTCACAGGAAATGTAGAAAACCGGGCAGTCTCTCACCTGTCTCATAGAGTGGGGCACTGTGGCGGCCTGGGACGGCTGGCCCTGCAGATCCCCACCGAACGCTATCGCATCGCTGGCCATGCCCACTCCCCCGCCCCCTCCTCCAGTGTTAATGTTAGGACTGCTACCCATGACGGCCCCCCGGACCCCGTAGGGCAGCCTGGCCCCAGCCCTGCCCAAGGTCATGGTGCTCTTGGGCGGGGTGGGGTTCAGGGCACTGCTCAGGCTGCCGGCGAGGCCCACGGGGTCGTCAGCAGTGTCGGCGAAATACATTGGACCGGTCATGGCGTAAGCGGCGTTCAGAGACTGGATATTCTCCATGGACAGGGTTTTACCGGAGCCAGTGAGGCCGCCGGCGGAGCTGCTGCTGCTGTTTCGTCTGTGTCCGAGCCGCGGGGAGCGGGGGAGGCGTGGGGAGCGGCCAGGACTACCAGACACTGAGCCATTACCGTTGGACCCCACAACGTCCAGCTTGGAGATGGACCGGGAGCTACTGTACATGGTGGCAGAAGATGGGGCGTCAGAAGAATCAAAAATATGAACTTGGAATGACAGCAGTCCACAAAGTCAGCTGGTGTCCTGAGAAAGCTCCCCTTGAAATGTGTGGAGCCCGAAAGGTATAAAGAGCACCGCTCTGTGATGGCAAGCTAGTTAGCAGCAGTAGACTCACAACATAATAAGAAGTGCACAATTAAGGCAGAAAAGGGGCTGGAAAAGATGAAATCACTAGTAACAATAAATGGGAGATGGGTGTGCAAAAAGCTGAAATGCTAAATATAACAACTCAAAACAAAAAACTATCTTTGTCAGTCTTTTACTGTAGTCTGTCTTGGCTTGAAATATCCTGATTCAGTGTTGACATAGCTGTGATCAAGGCCTTCCCAACGCCTTCACTGTAATCCATTGGCTTTGTTGGTGAGCGGTAATCAATAGGACATTCCTTCTGATAAAGGCAGCTAATTAATCCACAAGGCCAGGGATGATGGGATCACCTGGATAAAGACAGAGAGAGAGGAGAGGGAGGAAGAGACACAGAGAGAACAGAATAAAGATTACATGTAAGGTACAAAACTGAGTTTTTACCAAAGTATGTTTTTGATCATCTTACCATTATGCAATATTTATTTACTTCACTGCAATGCAGACAAACACCTGAACGCACCGTGCATGCTTAGCAGACAGCGCCTGCTAAAAGCACCACAGCACACTGAACACCCACAAGTGAAATCACCATGGATCTTCTCATCAGGCATTAATGGTAGGTTATGGCAGATTACATTTTTTAGCAATTTCACTTTATTTGATAGTGACAGTAGAGAGACAGGAAAGGCAGGGGAGAGAGAGGAGATGACATGAAACAAAGAGATCAGCTCAGAATCAAACCCTGGACGCTGCAGTAAGGACTCAGCCTTGATAAGGTACACACTCTGCCAGGTGAGCCACTATTATCATTGTCACTTAGTCCGCTGACTATTTTTTCAATTAATTCATTCATCATTTCGTCCATAATGTGACAAAAATAATGTCTCAGTGCAGAACCAAAAGCGACGCCTTCAAATTGCTTCCACAGCCAAAAAAAGCCGAGTGGTAATTTTATAACTATATGAACAGAGAAAAGTAAACAAATACTAGCATCTCAGTGACCTTGGTGAAGCTGGAATGGGCAAATGTGTGGGGTTTTTCCTTGATAAATGACTGAAATGGCCTATTGTCAAAACTATGATCAGTTCATTTTCTGCTGATTGAATGATCGTTTCAGCATTAATGGTAAATTGATCAGTGAGCTAACTAGCCAAAATATCAGTGTGTTCCCAAGAACTGATGAACGAGGGCCACTGCCATCGCCTCTGTGGCAGAAAAAAAGCAGCTGACTACTGACTACTCGTACAGAAACCACTAAAACATATGTTGTCCTATAACATTAATACAGAGTGGCAGACATGTAGGTATAAATGTATTGCTGCATAACCCTCCCCCCCTCAACACACCAACACACACACACACACACACATACACACACACACCCCTCTCTCTCTCTCTCTATGTAGGTCATGAGTGCCATACTCTATTTGCTCTAGCTCTACTTGGCTCAAACCCCGATACACACACACACCTCTCTTTTTATCCAATAATCACTTATCAAGGATGCCTGAAGCTCCTTTTCCTACTGCAACAATGACTAGTACACACACACACACACACACAAACAGCAAAAGGGAGTAATGAGAAACCAGCATGACACTGGCTGATATATTTCACAATCCAGAGTGCAGTGAAAAGGTTTTTCCTGTGTGAACTCTGTGACTGCCAGCAGCCTCAGCTGATGTGTGTTCAGACGATCACACACGCTGCTCCACCAGCCCGCTCTCTCCCTCTGTGCTGGTCAGACTCTCGCTCTACACTGCTGCAAACCACATCAAACTTACTGTCCAGTGACATTTTTATTTAATAGATAATGCAGCAATAACGGAAAATCTCTCACTGCTTGCCGTCGCTCCACAGCGGGGTCAGAGGTCAGGGTCAGCTGCGTTAACAGCTGCCCTGAATCTGGCAAGGATTCGGTGTCTGGCTCAAGGGCACTTCAGCAGGGTCGATGTTTTCTGACACGGGGCATTTGAAGGATGGCCTCTCATCACACCAGGCCGCCACGCTGCTCCCACAGCGTAATGCTACAACGTGAACGTCTGCTGTTGGGCAATGTCACCCCAAAGTTCAGCAGCAGCAAGTGACAAATAAAGAAATGAGGCTACAGCGGTCAACATCAGCTGACATTTCTCGTCATAGAAAATGAATGGATTTTCAGAAGCTTACTTCTTCAGTCCCAGTTTCTTCTAGTGCCTTCAAGCAGAAGAATTAGAGCCTGACCAATAGATCAGCTGGCTGATATCATCAAATGTTACTGGCTCAACACAGATACATTGTTTCAGCCTGTACACAGCAGACAGTACATAGTGCAGTAAAAGCACTTTGATTTAATTATTAAATAGTTTGTCCGACAGACTCTGTTGTTTGCAATACTTGGTGTAACACGTGAGTGGCAGAGCAACGGATGACGGCTGAGCTGATGGTTGTGTTGAGAAGTTTACTGATCAAGTCTAAAATATCAAACTTCAGCTACACCTTGAATACAACTAACCCCTTTCTCTCAGGATAAACACAGATGTTAGGAATGACACTGATTAAGGTTCACCTGTGTTTTTTCTGCAATTACATGTTAAAATGGCTGCTATGAAAAACGTCTATTTGATAACCAAATTTGAAGATTCTCACTAACAATGTGTGCTTTCATGTATGAAGATATATATATATTTATTGTTATCAGACGGCTTGTTGTACCAAATACTGATATTTATAACCCCTCCCCATGAGGCTATAATAAGAATGTGCAGTTTTTTCTCTGAAATGTCTCAAACTGTTGTTCACTGTGTTATACCAACTAAATAACTTAATATGACATGAATCCCACACAATCTCATACAGGCTAATAACCAGTGCCTATGAAATACATGTTTCAAAAATAGAATATTGCATTACACTGGTTTCTGTAATCCAGTCAATTCAATTTTGTCAATTATCCAATTATGTTCCATGGAAATAATGTAGAAATGTAGAAAAAACAGCAGATTCGCAAATAATGAAAAATGCCCATCTGTCCTCTTGCTGTTAGTCATGAGTCAAATTGGATAGCAGCATCAGCTACAGTTGATGCCAGACGTGTAAATTTAAAGAAATGTTGTCAAATAAAGCACAGACACCGTGTGAAGAATCTAGGTTATGCCCCCCTCCCCGTCATACAACATTGTGTTTAGTCATGCTTTTACAGTCTGTTGATCAGTGCATGTGTGTTTTATGAAATAAATGGCCTAAATACTGACTGTTCAACTCATTAAGTCAATTAGGTCGATGAAATCTTGGGAATAACTGAGCTGTGAAAATAATGGAAAATGTCAGTCAGTCTTTTTTTTCCACCATGCTCTACTGTACAGCAGCAAAAAAAAAAAAAAAAAAAAAAAACAGCAATTTTAAAAAGCCAGCCAGTCAGTCGGTCAGACATCCTAGGAGACAGTGATGTAAGCCTCAGGTCACTGAATACACGAGCTGTGGGACACGCACGCACACACACACACGCACACACACACACACACGCACACACACACACACGCACACACACACACACGCACACACAAACAGACATGTTGGTCATATGATCCTGACTCTCCCATTACTGTTGACATGAGCTGAGCTGACCTAAAGCTCTTCAGCGTGCATGAAGAAAACCTTCCTCTGTTGGTCGATGCAAGAAACTTCCTTGTTGTTGTTTCCTTGTTGCATGTGCCTTTACCAGTTTTTACATGTTTCTTATCTCTGTCATGTACAATATTTGCTTTTTCTTGTGTCCAGGCCCTGTGGCATTGACCCATACACTCCTTACTGGTGATTGGTTGGTGATCTAGGCCAGGGTTTTTCAAACTTTTTTGAGTTCAAGACCCCCAAGTTACTTTTCATTAAGCGACAGAGTCCTGACATGAAAGTATAGTTTGGTTTAAGTAAGTATTAAATATTAAGTCTGACTCACAGTATGTAGACAGTTGGTATAAGCCTGCCATTGGCCGACTACTTCATTCAGATGTCACATTCTGATTGGTTTAAAGAAATACAAACAAGTCAGGGTGTTTTGTCCCCTATAGCAGCACAATAATGGGGTCAGCCAGAGTTTTCTCCAGCGCTAAAACAAATTGGGGTATGGCTATGTGAGACTAGTAAGCGTCTAATAAATCTTAAATTGTTTAGATGTCATGCTTGAAAACTGACCAATAGATTCAAAGTGGTGGAGCTGCAGTAAAACATAATGTTGCAGTAATCACTCATACATTTTTTATGTATCATAATAATTTCTAGTGGATTGAAATATATTGTCAATCTGTTCCTCATTCTCCAGAACCCCTGGAAGCCTGTCAACCACCGTATTTTGAAAACAGCCCTATATTCCCACAATAATCTGGAAATTAGGGCTGTCTAATACTAGCAAAGATAATCAAATAGTGTGATTGCAATTGGAATTTTTCAGTGCATTATGAAGCCCAAAAAAAAATGTAATGGGATAATAAAGCTTAAAATTTACTCAATTTGAATGTCAACAAAGATTTTAGAGACTAGATTTGATTTGATTTGTTTTCCAGGAATTCTACAAAACTCCACAATACCTTGTTTGGGATGTTGCCAGAAAACATCAGCAGTGAGGTTTTGGTGTTTGCTTGAATAACTGTGCAGCGCTCCTGGTGACCCAGTTTAATCTCCCCGTGCCCCAACATGGGGTCCTGACCCAGGCCTTGAACAGCCCCGCAGCAGTGTATCTTTACAGCCGATGTTCTGCTAGGCACAAATCTTTGGCCAGAGAGATGGCACTGACAGCCAGTCAGTTACAGCCATACACACACACACACACACATGCACACACACACACAGGGACCATCTGCTCTGTCTCCCCTCAGGCCAAAAACACACACCTGGACAAAAAACAAGCCAGGACCCTGCCTCTAGCAACCACACACACACACACACACACACACACACACACACACAAAGAAAAGACACATAAATAGGACACACCAAAATGTGTCCACATGCACATTGAGACAATGAGGCACACAAACAAACACACACAGGCACACACACAAACACACACACAGCCAGACACAAGCTAACCCAGATGGATAGAAACAAATATACACAGATTCATCTGTATATAGAATGTAACACACACACACTCAAAGACAAGCATATACACTTAAAAAGGGAAATACACAAATGCGAACGTACATGGCCATAGCCACACACACCAACACACACACACACACACAGACACACAGGGAAGCACTCATCAGTTCAGTGGCCATGAGTGATCATGTCACTAAGCACACACACACACACACACACACACACACACACACACACACACACACACACACACATCTACTGCTCCATTTGAGGCCAATATGAGACAGGAGAGACAGAGTCAGTGACTTCCCCCTCTTCTTCTTCTTCTTCTTCTCCGGGCCTGCTGACCTGTACATAATAAAGTGTTCATGTTCCAATTGTCCACAGAAACTGCCTGTTTCCTGGGCATTTTTTAACTCAAGAGGACGTGATGAGTCCTTGTGTCTGAAGTGAAGAATACCCCTGCCCCAACTCCTCCCTGTGCTGTATCAAAACACCACAAACTACCCAAACTAAGTGATGCCATCAGTAATAACTACCGCAGTAGCGTCACCACACTAAACCGACTGGCTGATAGTCAAAGATTGCTGCAGCCCTAGCTATTCATATTATGTTTCTACTCAACATGTACTCCACCATCTTGCTGCTTTTGCCTTTCCACTTCTGCACACTCTCACAGATGTATGAGCCCTCCAACTCCATCCCTATCATATACAGTGTTTATCAGTTATGCACCCTTCTATACGCCTTTATTTATATCTTTATTATTCTTCCGCCCATTTTGTGCTCTGATTTACCCACAGATGAACTGCAGATTGATCTATCACTAGTTCATCGTTGTCTTCATAGTCCATCAAGATTGGACTACACTATATGCCACCACAAGGGTGCCCCGGTGGTTCACCTGGTAAGTGCGTACCACTTGTTAAGGCTGAGTCCTGATAACAGCGTTTTGGGTTTGAATCCAACCTCAGGTCCTTTGCTGCGAGTCATCCCCTCTCTCTCCTCTGCCTTTCCTGTCTCTCTTTACTGTGACTGTCAAATAAAGCAGAAATGCCAAAAAAATAACCTTTAAAAAAAAAAACTATATGCCACCACCACAAGCTGTTAACTTGTATAGACCGTGATTTTTGATATTTAACACAGTTTCATTGGTCTCATTGGCTTTACTATCATGGATTAGGTAATTGTTTTTTCTTCAAGCTTGTGCAAATTTACCTTGACAGAAAAGTCTAAATGCATTCTTGCACACACAAACTCTCTCACGCACACTCACAAAATGCGCTCTGTTTATTTTGCATGTCTTGAGGACTTCATTCAAGCCACTACACACCATGTGATATCGCATCTGCTAAAATTCAAGTCTGAATATCACATGAATTAAAAGAAGACGACAACAAAGAGTAGCACACACACACACACACACACACACACAGAGAACTATGACGCAGTCGACATCATGGGATTCAGCACACACTAGCATATGACTGTCCAAAAGCCATCAATGCACAGGACACACATCTCTCTCTCTCTCTCTCTCTCTCTCTCTCTCTCTCTCACTCTCCCTCTCTCTCCCTCTGCCTTTCACACACAGACACACACAGATGCTAACACGTTATGACAGCAATGCCATGCTGCCCTGATCGGAGCATCCCCGAGTGCAATTACAGCACAGTTGTTCTCATATCATGATATAAATATCCAAATAAAGAGCCACATTTGAACTGCGGCTCCTACTGACACTGACCCTGGAATTGGCCCAGAAGTGAAACTGGGAGCCAAAATAACCTCATCACGCCCACAAAACCTCCACAGGAAAACACCAACACACACACACACACACACACACACACACACACAGAGTGAGATATGTTTCATCATATACCTCCCTATGCTGTTACCTAACAGTGCAGCCATGTTGCCCATCTCATCTTTCCTCACACACAGTGTTGTCTTAAGCCTCATAAAATCCTAGAATATCCACAACGCTACCAAGAAAGTCCTCACGGTTGAATGCCAAGTACTTCTGCTGTATGTGTGTGTGTGTGTGTGTGTGTGTGTGTAATGTGCTAGCACAGCAGTGAACAGGCTTCGGAATCTGACAAAAGCCCAATATGGCCACAGATGAAGAATCTACACCAAATTAAAGAGAGACGATCATCAGGACAAATCAGCATTAAGTACAGTATTAACCACTCGTTAGTGTTAAACACAAGCGCTAAGAATGAGAGCCAGCTTTTTTGGTTACCCAATATGTGAGATCAACATCTTAGCATGCAAATCTTCGCACATGTACACTCATTTCTGCCTGTTCTCTTTTCACTTTCTCTATCTCTAACCTCTCCATCCCCTCTTTCTCCATCTCTCGCTCTAATCCAGACTTTCTCTCTCTCACTTTTTCAGTCTCTCTTTATCTCACTTGTCCCCCGGATGCTTTCTCTTTCCGACTTCCTCTCCCTCTCTCTCTCTCTCACTCTCCATCAGCATTCCAGAAGGTGTTCTGCATGTTCTATTTATGTGACAACCACACACACCAGTCTACCACACACACACACATCACCCAACCTACACTTATCCGGCTAGCGTTTCACCGAGGCAGCCGGAATTTGACAAATTCCGCCTCTCGCCCTGGGATCCAGCCTCATAAAAAAACACATTACACCCATCACGAAAGTTATTGCTCTCCATTTCTCTCCGTTTCCGTCTCACACTTGTGGCCAGAGAGCCAAGTCAAGCCAAGTCATCTTTGTTTGTACGGCCTTTAATCACCATTAAAGTCTTGAGGGCCTTCACAGCGGCCACTTTTATGAAAACAATAAATGAAAGCGACACATCCTCAGACCCACGATGTGAAAAAGGCACTTCCCCTTTAAGTGGAGATACGACCTGCTTGTCACCAGCTCCAGCTCCTCTGACCTCCAGGCTGCCACTGTCACATCAGCATAACACTAACAATATTACAGTTTGATCGCTGAATACTGGAACTGTAGTAGAAATTATCACAATAATAATCATATTACCAATAGTGACAGAGGCATATCAGCGTTTGTGAAGTACTACGGTGCAATGCATCCTGGCAGCTGCTTTTGAACGATTTGGATATGCCTGGGCCTAGACGTGGTCATCAGATGTTGTCTATAATTTAGAGCTGCATGACACTCACAAGAAAAACTTGCATTTCCACTAAAATTGTTAATCACATCGCAATTGCAATATCTGACAAAATAACTGCGATTTGTATTTTTTCACCATTTCATTCAGCTCGACTTAAAACAATTGTCAACAGAATAAAACTAACATGATCGTTTGTTGAAAACACATTTCCTCATCTTTAGGCCTGTCTTGAAAAGCTTAACCCTGTTTGATTGTTATAAAACCAAATATTAGTGGCTGTGAAAGGTGGGTGAACAGTTATTGGTATTGTCAAAAAACTGCTTTAGTGCATCATTACTTTTTTTATTAGTTAGGAGGAAAAAATGAGAATATATTACTTAGGTTTGTCTAGCTTTCAAAATAAAAGTTTTTTGTGGATTTTTTTTTTTTTTTTTTTTTTTTTGGATCAGACATTCTGCACAGCCCTACGCCTCGTTTAGCTGATCAGCAGCACCTTTCCCTCTAGAAGAAAATTAATCACCACCCCTCGCAAACAGGATAGTGAAGAAGTCAAAACTGCAACTTTGCTATTTCATTGAATTCCTCGTGCTGCCGGGCTACACTCGGTACAGAATATTAGCAGTCCATTACACTAAATACTTGTGTTGGGGAGGAGATGTCTCGGTAAGATACAGGTGATGCGGATGTCGGCTCAGCAGAGCCACAGCGCTACTTGTAACTCCACTCCACGGCACCTGTCCCATCACAGATAAGACACATAATACAGTTCAGACACTGGAAAGCACAACACCGATAAGACACAGATACCATCAGCTCCAGTCCATTGTGCACCACAGGAAATTAATCTTACATGCAGGCTGGGCAAACAAAGCGTGCAAACAAACACATGACTTCATACACACATAAAGACACAGAGACACAATGCATCTATGTAGGAAATACACACAAACACATATATGGGACTACAGAAAGACACAGACCTGTACTTGGATGCATATGGCTTGCACATATGCACACTTACACACATTGCACCCTGGGAGCAATAACCTTCTATTTATCTAATCTTTGCTGCTGCCAACATAACAAATATGGAAAATGTACTGTTGAGGCTTGACAATTAATACCAAGCCAGGGAGGCACAAAACCAATTCTGCGGGGTGCTGTAGCTAATGGATAAGAAAATGGCCACAGTGTTGTTGTCATTAGTTTAAATCTCCAGACCACACAAGAAAATATGGGCAAGGAAATGAGCAAAAAAAAAATCACTAATGCTATGTGTGACTGATCAGTGGACAGCAGTGGTGTGAGCGCAGCCACCCACATGTTCCTGTAACATCTCCTCTAAGCCCTTCCTGTGAAGAGGAATGTGTTCACAGCCAACCTGCCAGGTAAAATAAAGATGAAGCAACGTGAGAGGATGACCGCAACATCCTCCTGAACACGCCGAAAGGTGAGGGCCCACTACACCACAACTGTGCCTGCCGGCTTGCACACTGGACTGCAACAGTGCAGAAGAGCAAACACTTGTGTGCAAGTGGAGCTAAATGGTAACACAAATCTCTATGTTATGGCATTGGGCTACAACTAACTATTATTTTCATTGTCAATTCATGCATCGTTTTTGTTTTTATTGAGGAAGGCCCACCACAAGTTACAAGCCCATGAAGGGTCATGAAAGTTTTGAAATTGTCAAATTAGCAGACATAATAATCCCAAATCCTAAAAATCCCCAAAACAGCAGAATATGAGCATTTATGAAGCTGCAGCTAGCAACTGTTCTGAGTTTTTACTTGACAAAGGACTAACAGCTTCAAAATTCAAATGATTTAATTTTCTGCCAATCCACTAAGCGATTTATTGACTAATTGTTACAGCTAACTACATGTCTGCTTGAATTTAAGTTTTTCATACAACCATTCAGTGGAAGCAAAGTGACTTACAGCACTGTGAGAGCATATAATTTTAGCACAGTGCTTATTTATTCATTACTTTTCACAGAAAAAACCTTCACAACTAAATAACATAAGTGAGTAGAAAAAAGACTCCATGTCAGCCATGGTGGTGAGACAACAGATGGCTGGAAAGGCACTTTGCCTGATGATGAGAAGTAGTTTTGAGAGGCGATTTCAAAGATGGTGCTGACTTCTCCAGCTTCAGCTCCTGCCTCCACAGCCTCTGGACCCTGGTGGCTGAAGCCCGGTCACCTGTAGCCTTCAGGAAGGACACAGGGCGGGTCACAGCAACCTCAGTGAGGATGTCAGGCTCATTCCGAATCTAAACTTCAGGAAGAAAACTGAGGGCCAGGCCATGCAAAGCCTCAAGAAAAATCCACAAACTCAACCCTAAAGCAACAGGAACTGAAACCCTAGCTGGGTTAAATCTGCTCGGCTCATTGTATTCATTGCTTTATTCAGCTGTAAAACACCAGACTGAGGTGTGCAGAGCCGCTGGGCATTTAAAAATGTCCAGTGTTTACAATAAACTTTGTGGAAGGAAGCGGCTCACTTCCCCGACTCCGTGTTCCCGGAGGAGGGGCGGTGCAAGTCTGTGGAGCCGTGGGCGGAGCGCGGCGCAGATCACGGCGTCCCGACCAGGAAAAAAAAAAAAAACACGCAGATTTCACCTCTCTATGTCGATAACAGTCAAATCACCTCCCTGCTTGGTGACAGTTTATTTGATTAACAGGCTGCTGGTAGCGCAACACACAGATAAGTCTCAGCAGTGTCGCTGGATACTGTTGCAGTTTGGGTTTTGCTGCCCCGCCTGCAGACCGTCAGCTGACAGGAGCTGGCTACGTTGACAGCAGTTTCTTATGAAAGTATGGCAGCATGAAAAAAAAAAAAAAAAAAAACTATTCAGCCGTTCACAGAAAAGCAAAACTTTGTACCTTGAGGGACAAAAGTTCAGTAATCAGCCTAAGGCAACTTTAGAAATAGTATTAAACAAATCACAGCGAAAACAGAAGTCCTTATGGCAATATTATTAGAGGAGATAAAATACACCAGTCACTATGTGGACTATCAAAGGCAGTGATAAGGTATGAAAAGGTACGCTTGAAGGAATATTACAGGAATATGACAGTGATTAGGTGGGTTTGAGGGACTAACAGAGACGTCAGCTGCACTTCATCCGCCAACACAGCGAACAGATTGATAATCGCATTTAGAGGGGTGGACTACAGAGACAAGCCATGCTGTATGAGCGTGTTATTCCGAGGACATTACCTCCGGGATGCAGCCTCTCTATTCTCCAAATCGTGAAGAAACCTTGCAGTAGCCGAGCTTGCATTGTCGTCCCTGCTCCCTTCCAAAATATAGAAAAAAAAAAAAACACAACCCTATCATGATGACAGTCCGGCCAAAAACACTGCTCCCCTCCGGCAGAAATCTACCAGAGCCCCTTCAGGTCTCCCGGCTAACCTGGAGCCAGTGGGTGAGCTGAGTGCACGGTGTGTGTGTGTGTGTGTGTGTGTGTGTGTGTGGGGGGGGGGTGGGGGGGGGGGGGGGGTCATACGGTTTGGCAGCACAGCACAGGCATTAAATCACATTTTATCATTATTGCTGTTGTTGCTATTATACTGTTTCTACACTGTGGCTGCGACGAGGCACACACAAACACAGCGACACACACATGGGATGTTGACCGAGTGCAATGTACAACAAACACGCACGCACATTAGTGTATTCGTGCACACACACATACATACACGTACACACACACACACACACACACACACACACACACACACACACACACACACGAGACTGCCAGCTAAGTTCCAGATACTCACTGCGGCTAGGTCCACTTCAGCAGTAGTATCCTGGGTTGTGAAATAAGCACTGTGTTTAAAAAAAAAAAAAAAAAAAAAAAAAAAAAAAAGGCCAGTCACATTTCGTCTCCAGTTTCCCTGCTGCCAAAATCACCAAGTCACGACTGGAAGCGACCGTCGCTCGAGGTAAACTCCTCTTTTTGGGGTTGTCTTGCTTTCTCTCAGTGCCCGTCTCGCTGTCGCTTGTCTGCCTGCCTGCCTGCCTGCCTGCCTGTCTGTCGTCCCCTCCTTTCCGTCTTTGCCAGCTCTGCCAGTGGCTTCCCCACCGCTCGGGCGCTCCCGTGACGTAACGGCGGTGAAGCGCGCCCCCGAGACGTACCCCCTCCCCTCCTCTCCACCCTCTCTCTCTCTCATCCCGTGCGCGTCCGTGATATTTAATAAACAATTAAAGTCTTAATGAAAGGAGGATTGACGTTTTGGCGAAAATACCATTTTTATTTTCTAATATATTTTATTTTCAAAAGAATCCCATTACCTTTATATTCTGGGAGTGATGGTGTACTTTAATAAGTTAATATTAGTCTACCTCATGGCGTACAAAGAAATGCCAGATGTTTTTGAACAATACGCCCTCCTTTTGCAACTTTACAATTTTATAATTTTCAGAGTGACAACACTTTCAACAATGAAGGCTACAGTGGTGCGTTTTTGGATTGTTCTCTTCCAGAAAACCCTGTTTACCTGCTCTCTTTGCTGGCTGTGTCCTAATAATTGGAATTTATTCACTTTGAAGAACCCAGAATTGGTGCCAGCATTTTTGATAGCATTTTTGATGTTGTGACTATTTTGAATAACCTGACCCCCAGGAACATATTTCAGTGTGTTGAATTACTGAAGCAAGACGCCAACAAAATGCCACTTCCTTGTGATTTGAATCATTCCTCAAAGCACAAGCCTCAGTGTGCCTCAGTAAGTGCACCTTACTGTGAATAAGGCTGTACCTGAATCCCAGAATACATCTCTTCAGCAGCTAGGTGTTGAATGTGTGATGTGTGCTATAATTGTTAGGATAATAATCATACCTGAACACAAAAAAAAATAAAGTTTATGGCATTATTTGCAAAATGTAAAATCTAAATGAAGGGTGACATCTTATATTGTGCATGTGCAAACAGGGGTATGTATGACATGGCCAGGGAGAGACAAAGTGTGTATGTGCATTTCTGCCTCTATGCAAAAGTGCATTATGCAAATAATGTCTAAATATACAACAATCCTACCGGAAAACAGATCTGGAAAGATGTGTCGATCCACAGAGTGATGTTGTCATTAAAAGTGAATTGTCTAATACAGTAGATTTGTTTCTAGGCCTAACAAACAGTGTTGTTTTAGTCTCAACTTTGTAACTCTCTGTCATGTTAACCTGCTGTAAACAGATATCTTTTATGTTTGCTAGGTAGCTGACCAGCAGGATAATTTAGCAATGCAACTGATTGTAGTGGTAACTATGGTGCAAATAGGATGTACTAACAAGACAGAGCGTGCAAGACAGTAACCTCTCAGACACTAACCATAATAAAGCTCAGAGGGAACAGGGACAGTGACTCAGAGGCAGTATACAAGACCCAATTTTCTGTTAGTCTGTTATCTCTCTATTGATAAACCCGAAAACGCCATTAATAACTTTTATCCTTTTTTATTGTCATCAGGACAGTCCTCACTCATAGTCCCGGCTTTAGTTGCCTCTCTCTGTGGAAGGATGACCGAATCTGCCAAGGTTAGCTGATATTCCTGATCAGTGATTACAAATTTAGTTAGATTTTATCAGCTGAAAATTTGACTGAGTAACTGCACTCTGTAGAAATATTAAACTTGGGTAAAATTACTGGCACTTATCATTAATACTATTTTAAGCTCTCTGTCATCTTATTTGTGAGTTGCTTTGAAAATTCCCAGGGCTATGAAATTGCTTAGTCTATGTTTGTATGTGCATACATGTGTGTATGTGTGTGTGTGTGTGTCATGCCACAATTCATGCAGTTATAACTCATCATGACTCTGACCTCCTCGGTCTGTCTAACCCTATCTTAAAGAAAACTGTCCATCTGGAAACTGACAATAGACACACCTGCAAACATACATGCTTCGCCAAAGAAAACCTCCATATATACACTAACAGATGCGCGCACACACACACACACACACACACACACACACACACACACACACACACACACACACACACACACACACTGACGTCCCAGTTCCCTGGGCGCCAGTCAGTCAGACAGCTGAGGTATAAATAGTCTGCTGGCTAAAGTTCCCCTTGACACAAACACACACAGAGTGGACCAGCGCTGCCCTCTGACATGTCTCTGCTCATCTGCTTGTTGTAAAGTGTCATTTTTATCTTTTTTATTTGTTATATTATAGTGGCCCATGGCTTTTTACTTGTTACGACATTGTACAGAACTTTGTCGCAATGTGTGTTTGTAAAAAGTGCAAGGAGGTTATTTTATCATCTTCATTTTTCCATTAGATGTTAGAATTATTTCTGTGCTGTGCTGCTGCTGTGGTGGTTTTTTGCTGTGTTTTGCCTGTAATTCCCTGATCCACTTTTGCTTTTTGTCTAATAATATCCACTGCTTGCTTTAGCTTGTTTAATGAATGTACAAATTTCCCATAAAGATGGATAATTAATCACTTATTCCCTGGCAACAGAGAAGTTTTGTGTTACGAGTCCATCATGTCATTGAAAAGTCACCCTTACAATGAGTCCATCAACTGCCATACACCCTAAAATAGCAAGTAAACAGACGCTGGACCACAAAATAAGGGGGAAAAAAATATAACTTACTAAACTGTATAAATTTAATGAACAGGAACAACATCTTGCCCATGAGCAAGGCACTTGATTTCCAGCTCACAGCTGTATGTGAAATAAATGAATGTGAAACAATGTGTTGCTGGAAAACAAAAGCAACTGAGTATATAAAGGTCAAAAGATTACATGACAATGATCTAGTTTGTAAAAAAAACAAAACAAAAAACAAAAGAGCAGTAGCACACCACAGTTGCATAATATACATTATTTATATTAAGAAACATTTTATGTTTGAGTTCCTCCATCATTAAGACATCTATTAAGACATGCTAAACAGACAGAAGAAAACCACGTTTGTCACAAAGACCTGTATAATATTGTTGTTGTTATTATTATGAATATTATTCTTTTAAGTAACTATTTCAATAGCATGGTTTCACACTGAGGAAATTGCACTGATTTTCTGCAATTTTAGCAATAATGTCAAATTAAAAGGATACAAATATTTTCATTGTTTTTTTTTGTTTGTTTGTTTGTTTGTTTGTTTGTTTGTTTTGTGGAATCCAGGATGGGACAGTTCAAATTAACAACCCAGGATCCTTTGATTGCACTGTCCCTCCTACTTGTTTCCATTCAAACAGGACAAAGACATCAGTTATTATACCATGCTGCCACCTTCTGGTCAGAAAGTGGCATTGCAGCATGTGCCCACATTCTTAAAATTAGTTTTAACTATTCTATTCTATTCTATTCTATTCTATTCTATTCTATTCTATTCTATTCACTTCACATACTAAACATACTAAAGGTTAAAGCTGTAAAAGCATTTGGCATGTTTATTATGTACCTTGAAGGTTAACTAACACCAACACTCAGCCTCTTCTTTAGCAGTGAGGCAGCTGCTCCACCTGCAGGACTTCAGGGCAGACCATTATCTGTAGTTAGTTTGAACTACAGATTGTATTTCTCACTGTTCCTCATTGGTGTCCAAATAAAATGCATAAATGAAATGCGTGTAGTGATCTTGCAAGTGATTACTTTTACCATGCCATGCAGTGCAAACATCACTAAGCTATGTATAAAAACAAAACAGGGATATATTTATATATTAGACAGTTGATAAAGTACCATACTATGTTTTACATTGTGCTATTACACTACTCTGTCTGTTACACTTCATCTTGAGCTATGTGTGTTATATAAATGAAGCTTGAAGCTCTCAAAGTGGTGTGTGGCCCACAGGAGTGATTTTGATTGGATTACCATCAAAATCGAAGACCCCAAAAATAGGGTAGAGCTTAGGCCTGCTATTCAAAGAACTGCCAGTCAAAGAATAGAAAAGGGCTTTCAGTGGTGGTACACTCTCACTGAAGTTACAGCCAGTGAAGGAGTAGATCAGAGTCCTGGCATCCACATCATAGAAGGAGACCTCTCCCTCCTCATAATCAACAAACACACCAACCCTCTGAGGCCTCTGTCTCAGGTATAAGGGACAAGGAGGTGAAGTATTAACAAAATACACTTCCTCAAATTCATTAAACCTCCCACACACAGTCCAGCCTCCCTCCTCAGGGATGGGACAGAAAAAGTAATTCTTCCTGTTAATGGACTCTCTGGCCACTCCCAGAAACCAAAAAGTACACCCATTGAGCTGAACCTCATAGTAGAACCTCCCTGAAGAAAAGCCCTCTTTCCCAAGAATGTAGGGTTGATATTCAATTCGTTTTTGGCTGTGTGGGACTGTCAATTGGTAGTTTTGAGAAAACCTCACTTCTCTCTCATCCTGAGACACAATGAGTTTGGGATATGCTGTGTCGGGGTCCAGTGTCACATCCACTTCATCCAACTGCTGGATCGTCATCAGCTTGTCTTGAGGCAGATTCTCAGTCTCTTCACAGAAGGTTGTCATCTGTTTTTTTGCTGTTGCAGTCTCTTTAATAGCTTTATAACCATCAGAAATTTGGACTTCAGTGATAAGCTTTTCCATCTTGTTACAGAGCGTCTCTTTCAGCTCGGTCACTGCCTTTCTCACTGTCTCCACACATGGGTTAATTTGACAACTGATGTCAGAGTAATCAATGGTATGCAGAGGGGAGGGAAGGGACAAAAGGCTCCAAACCATGTCTGGTGGGACTTCAGTGTGTGGAGCATCACAGGGGGGAGGAATCCCCCCCAGAGAGTGGAAGAGGTCCTTTGTGTATGGAGGGTCACAAGGAGATGGTAGGTACTGCAAGAGGTGGAGATGGTCCTCGGAGTGGGAGAGTTGCTCCAGCTCAGTTCTTCTCCTCTCAAGATCAGTAACTTCCTGCTCCAGCTCTGTTATGACGTCTTTAGCCTGCTTCTCTGCATCTCTATTCTTCTCCTCTATCACTCTAACCAGCTCAGCCTGGTTTCTTTGCAGCGAGGCCACTAGAGTATGGAAAACCTCAGCAATGTCTTCTAAGTCTTTCTTTGCGTTGTTCCTCCTTTGTGTTATTGAGCATTTGATCTCCTGAATACTCTTGGTTTTGTCTTTTTCCATCTGTTTTATTTCTGACATCACTGCCTCCAGCCAGGCTTTCCTGTTTCTGAACTCTTCCTCTAGAGGGATGGTTTCATGCAATGTGTGGTTGTCTTTCATGCACATGATACAAAGACAAGTCTGGTCCTCCGTACAGAAGAGTTCAAATATCTTGTCATGCTTCTTACACACCCTCTGATCCAGGTTTGGCACAGGGTCGATCAGCTTGTGCCTCTTCAAGGCTGTGGCTCTCTGATGAGGCTCCAGGTGGAGCTGGCAGTAAGAGGCCAGGCACACCAGGCAGGTCTTCAGGGCCTTTTGCTTCCCCTCAAGACACACGTCACAAGGCACCTCCCCTGGTTTGGCAGGAGACTCATCTCTACCACTTAGGCTCATCTTTTTGAAATGTTCCACAATTTCTCTGAATCCGGTATTGACCCGAAGCTCAGGTCTTCTGTGGAAAGTCTCCTTGCACAGCGGACACTGCGTCAGGGGATGAGTGTCCCAGTACCCTGTGATACAGGCCTTGCAGTAGTTGTGTCCACATGGAGTAGAGACAGGCTCAGTGAACACATCTAGACAGATCGAACACAGGAACTGATCTTCACACAGGACACTGCCGGCTGAGGCCATGTCTGGACAAGAATAGAGTACAGCACAACAGAGAAGAAGAATGTAGAGAGGTAAGGTGTTAAACAAATATGAAATTTGAAGTTTTTAATCCCATTTCAAACCCTACATATATGATTTTTTTTTAATATATATATGTATCATAAGGTTAGTTTTTTTAGTGGTACTCAGATTTTGGTTGTCAGAAATATGTTTTTAGTACCTGTGTAAACTGGGCATCTTTTTTTAAATTTATTTTTTATTTTATTTTACTTTATTTATTTATTCATTTAGCTATTAGCACCCATGTGGAAAATGCCAGCAGTCAGATTGCTGTGCTTTCTCATGTTGTCCGCTAAAAGTTGTCCTTGAACACACTGCAAACAAAGACTACAGCCGATGGCCAACACACACACACGATCCCTGCTTGGGTAATACAGACCTCTCCATATCAGAGGGCAGCAGGCTCAAAAAGGCATGATGATCCTCAAAAAACAAACTAACAAAAAAAATGTATATGTGTACATGCAAAAGAAAACATTTGACCAAAAAAGAGCCTTTTTAAGAAAAATGTTTTTTTTTTTTTTTTTTTTAAGTTTTTTTTCTCTTTCTTGTCTTCATTTTATTTGTAGGTGCCGCAAAAAAAAAAAAAAAACATGTATTTGTTGTCTTTTTATGCCACTAAGGACAGGGTGCACCAGCAGCTGTCCCAACCGCGGTAGACAGTGACACTGAGGGAGAATTTACTGTAGTCTTTAACTTAGGAGTGGATCAAACTGGGGAAAAGCGTATTAGGACACCCCGCGTTATTTCAGCTCGGCACTGTATTATATCAAAGTGCGACGGAGGCTCCCGGTGAGGCAGTGCGCCGCTATTTTCCTCTCTAAAACCCGACAAAACAAGACAGTTTGAGGTCCTTACATGTTGGATGGAAAGTGAAACCATAAAAAGCAAAGTCTCGTTGTCATTCGACTTAGGGTCAAATCTGATTTAAAAACTGCCAGCGTCAAAGTGTATTCCTATAGATCAGCAGCCAATCAGTGAGCGGTGTGTGTATGCGTGTGTGTGTTTAGGTCATTTATTGTAGGCCTATTTCTCATCTCATCATATATGAAACCACGACAAGCTGTTGTTCCTCCAACAACTTATAAGTGAGTTTTGCTGTCACCTCATATCCAGGATATCCTATTTCCTGGATATTCATGGTAGGAAATCTCTACATTTATCACATGAGGTAGATTTTACCTGCAGAGATGTTTACTTCGTCTTCTGTTCCCTCTTCCTGCGCAACAGGAACTGAAAAGGCTTTTCCCTTTAGGACACTAATGCTAAGTTTCATTTCTTGTGAAAGATACACTACTCCCCATGTCCCTCCCTTCCCTTTCCTCCTCCCGATTTTTATTCTTCTCCTCCCTAACAACAACAACAACAACAAAAAAAAAAAAAAAAAAAACTTCACTACTAATAGAACCCCTCAAGTTTCCGCCTAACCATATATATATATATATATATATATATATATATATATATATATATGTAAGGTAGTGACTGAGTCACGTCAGAAGGTGTCGCTGTTGACCGTTATATGCCCTTGATAAACTAGAAATTCGCTGTGGTTTGTCCTTTACAGGACACCGTAGTTTGATTTTTGCTTTAGTTTGTCCCTTACAGGACACCGTAGTTTAAGTTTCGTTTTCCGGCGGTCGCCATTTTCTTTTTATGTTTATTTCCCGCTGTGTGAAGGTAAGCACAGTAAAACGGCTCCCAGTATCAACCTAAAATATTTGGATTTATAACACGGCCACATAGTTAATTTGTGGAGATATATATTCTAAATGTGTTTTTATGTTTATTTCCCGCTGTGTGAAGTGCGAAGAATGTGCTGTGCCATTGGTTTGGTGAAAATAAAATAAAGGGACTCAGCCGCAATCCGAACTCCCTGTGTGTGCGCGCCGTGCTTCTCCTCCCCGCACTACACCCCCCACAAAGTAACATCAAAACACAACGCAGAGTCCAGGGTGTTAGGGGGGCCCCAGCAAAAGCGGCACGGCCGACGAGACGCACACACCACCGGGTTACATCTTTGGTGCCGTGACCCGGATTGTGGCGCTTCGAGACCCAAGAGAGTGTGAGGCTGAGGACAAAACCCTCCCCTCAGCTACGTTGTATTAAACTGTGTCGTTAACTGAGTATGCAGTGTGTTGAACTGAGTGACTTTTGCCTTTGCAGTAGTTACCAGAATATTCGCCTTCCTCAACATATCCTTTGAAACCTGAGGTGTGTTTTGTTTTGTTGTGTTTTCATGCAAGGACTTTTCATGGTATCCTGAAAAAAAAAAAAAAAAAAAAAAAAAAAAAAAACTGAACTCTTCCTTGAATGGTAAATGAGAGTATTTTGTGTGAAACCTTTCCATAAGAGTAATCTGTGAATAACATTAAGCCAGTTTTGGTGGGTTTATCTCATTTGTGTTATTTGTGTGAAATAGAGCTTTGTACTGGACATTTGAGTTTAAAATAAGGTTAATGTGAGTTTTGGTTATGAGAAGATAGCTGTGCCACATTTCACTTTGTTTTTTTTTTGTTGTACAGTTGTACTTACCCACAAGCATACGCTAAGTAACACACACACTCATTCTACTCTGCCGCCTAAGTTAGGGACAGAGACATTAAAAGAACAGTTAAGATGTTGAGTGACTATACAGACCCTCCAAAGAAGATGGAAACTCACCTTTTGATTGAGGAGGCAACGACTTGCACCAACACTGTGAACCAACAGCTATCAGTGAGGCCAAAGCAAACCACGCCGTTCACCAGGTACGCTGACCCGCAGCTGCAGTACCACACTCCAGCCCGTCAGGCCGGTGGGCAGCCCATGGACTCAGGACTGGCCTCACAGCTCACCCCCTCACCCCCAATGCTGTTACCCTATACTGATCTCCACGCTGCTCCAGCTCATGTGTCTACTACGCGAGGCTCTGGAACCCCAATGCAGGTACCTCCATTCTGCTTTGACACCAGCCCAGCCACGCGACCCAGCACCCAGGCGATCAGATCAGATCACAGGTCACCAAGTGCAACCTTCCAAGTGCTTCAACCGACAGTGCAGGCGACTGCGGCCCCTGCCTTCCTACCACAAGACAGCGTGCATGAACCCACAGCCACCCTGCCACCACACCCCCCCCCATGTCCCGTCTTCCCAGAGAAACGGACAATACAGCAGCCCCTCATGAACCAACCAGTCCCCTCCCCTTATCCCATGCAGGTCACTCTGCCTAGCTCACAGGTCTACACCAGCTATGCCTATTCCACACCTGCAATCCAAGTTCCCATGCCAAGTTTCCTAACACCACAGCCAATGAACATTATGAATAACCCCCCTGCAGCTGAGCAGACCACCCAAACTTCAGAGTATGGACAGACCCCTCAGTTGCATACGTCACAAGCAGCTGTCCCCTCCTCCCAGGCTCCCCTGCACTCATCTGCCACCGGTGCATGGGGCCCCAGTGTAATCACACCCACCCCCCTGAATATGACTCATGCAGCTTCTGACCCCACAGTTCCTCCTCACGGCCCCGCTCCAGTACATCCATCAAGGCCTGTTTCAGACCCTCAAGCCAGCATGTACCCCAATACATTTCCCCAACTCACCCCCCTCCCTCCATACTACACCCAGCAAGTGCAAGCACCATTAAATGCCCCAGTCAGAGCCGTACCCAACCCAAGCCTCCCACCAGCTGCCTATGGCGGTTTCTTACAGACTCATCAGGTGAAGAATGTCCAAGTTTTTACGGGTAATGCGGATAGCAAGATGCTTGTGGAGGACTGGATTCGTGACATGCAGTACCTCCTGGAGGCGATAGAGCTCCCCATTCACCTCCGCTTTTCCACTGTTGTGCGTCACCTGAGCGGTGAAGCCAGAAAGCTGGTTTTGAACTTGCCCCCCCCGGACCAAACCCCTGAAAAAGCATTTGAAGAACTGAGGGCAGAGTACGGTGACACTCAAGGCTCTTTGGACCCCCTAGCCGACTTCTATGAGCGTAGCCAGAGATCGGGGGAGTCTGCTTGCTCATATGCTATAGCATTAGAGGCAACATTGCGAGCTGTGGAAGAAAGCCAACGAGGCGGCAAGCCTTTCCCTGACCGTGACAGTAAGCTCACCCGGCAGTTCTTAAGAGGACTTAGTGATGAGGAAGTGTATGCAAGGATTTCACCCATGAAGCCCCGGCTCCTGAGCTTCCGGGAGCTGCAAGCTGAACTCAGAAATCTATCTAAAGAAACAAATAAGTTCCAGTCACAACACAGGCCAAAGAAAACTTATGCTCAGGTCCATGTTACATCAGAGAGTAGTACAAATGTGAAGACAGAAAAGACAAAACACACGTCAGAGTGGTCAGAGCTAACAGAACTGGTCAAGAAATTAGCGCTTAGCCAAGAGGAACAGATGGCCAAATTGACTCACCTTGAATCAAGAATTGCTGCTCCATCCTCAGTCCCCCCACCAAGAGTCCAGCCACCCCCTGGAGCTACAACTCAGACCTCAAGTGTTACATGCCACCGGTGTGGCAAACAAGGACATATAGCCCGTGTTTGCAGAGCAGTGTTCCCAGATCCCAAACAGGCATGGGCTCACAGACCTCAGCCCTTGGCCCCCACAGAGGAAAACACACCCCGCTCAGCTCGACCTTTAAACGGCTAGAGCCCATGGTAATCGGGGCTACCATGGGTGAGCTGCAAGACCCCCTGCTGCGAGAGAGCAAAACTGGTGATGGAAGAGAGGACACTCCCTTAGTGGGCCCCAGGAACGAGGGTGAGGTAGAGGTTAATGGAATGAAGTGCAGGGCTCTCATTGACTCTGGCTCTCAGATAACAAGTATTACCCACAAATACTGGCGCAACCACCCTGCCCTGCAGGAACAAAAGCTACAGCCGTCAAAAATACCCATAGAAGGTGCAGCAGGTCAGAGTGTACCCTATTATGGTGTCCTGCGCATTAACCTGAAAGTGTTGGGCAAAGAGTTCATGAGTGTGCCAGCTTTTGTTGTTCCTGATTCAGAGTATCGCTCCTCTGTCCCTCTACTCGTGGGAACTAACGTCCTCCGTGCCTCCAGAAGCCACCTCCAAGCAACCTATGGTCAGCAGTTCCTTCACCATATCAAGGAGAGACATCCAGAGTGGTACCCCGCTGTGGTGGAAATTGGGAGCACCGAGCAAAGTGGAACGGATGACATGGTGGGCCCTGTTGTGTACACTGGCCGCAAAATACACATTCCTGTGGGAAAAGAGATGGATTTAATGTGTAGGGTCAAAGCTGGTCCACAAAGGAAGACATACACAGCCCTGATTGAAAGTCAATCCTCTCTGCGGCTCCCCCAAGACCTCCTAGTAGCCAAAGTGCTTGCTGATGTTAAGAAAGGTTACGCCCCTGTCAGAGTGATGAACCTGTCCCAGCATGCTATTACTATTAGGCCACACACGCATCTGGCCAATGCCTTTCTGGTGGAGGGTGTGGTGGACTTTTCAGAGAAAAAGCGGGGCGAATGTCATGATGGTGAAAACAAAGAGCCGTGCCTGAGTCTTGACCATGTAGTGACAAGTTGCGGGGTGGACCTAAGTGAAGCAGTGGTGGAGAATGAGCACCAGCGCTCCCTCCTTAAAGAGCTTCTGGAGAGGAATGTCAGCGTGTTCTCCCAGCATCCCATGGACTATGGCCACACAAAGACGGTGCAACATGAAATCCCTCTAGTTGACTCCAAGCCGTTTCGGCTCCCATATCGTAAAATCCCCCCTTCACAGTGGCAAGATGTGAGAAAGTTGTTGACAGAGATGGAGGCAGCAGGAGTCATCAGGCCCAGTAAGAGCCCATATGCCTCACCTGTTGTGATTGTGACCAAGAAAGACGGATCACTAAGACTATGTATTGACTACCGGAAGTTAAACTCCTGCAGCACGAGAGACGCCTTCCCACTGCCCAGAATAGAGGAGGCCCTGGAGGCTCTGGGGCAGGCAAAGTATTTCTCTACACTTGACCTCACATCTGGTTATTGGCAGGTGGAGGTGGCAGAGCATGACAAACACAAGACGGCATTCAGCACTCCCATGGGGCTGTTTGAGGCCAACAGAATGCCTTTTGGACTGCAGAATGCTCCCTCCACCTTCCAAAGGCTCATGACCTGCTGCTTTGGGGATCTGAACTTCACCCACCTCCTGATCTATCTGGATGATCTCATCATATTCTCTAAAACCTTTGATGAGCATCTTGAGAGACTGCAGCTGGTGTTCGATCGGCTTCTGGAGCACGGCTTGAAGTTAAAACCCTCCAAATGCCAGCTAGTGAGAAAAGAGGTACAGTATTTGGGTCACTTGGTGTCTGCTGAGGGGATCCGGACAGACCCGGAGAAAATCAGCAGGGTTAAGGACTGGGTGAGGCCCACAAATCGTAAGGAAGTGCTGCAGTTTCTGGGATTCACTGGATATTACAGACGTTATGTGCATGGCTACTCCGTCTTAGCTGCCCCTTTATACCGTCTCACTGCGGGTGACCCCAGAAAGAAGAAGAGAGGGGGAAAGAAAAGCTTGGAGCCTGACCCACCTTTCTTGTGGACTAATGAGTGTGAGGAGGCATTTCAGGCCCTAAAAGAAAAGCTGACGACCGCGCCGGTGCTGGGCTATCCTGATTACAGTTTGCCCTTTGTCCTTCAGACTGATGCCTCTGGAGAGGGGCTTGGTGCCGTCTTGGTTCAGGTTCAGGGCGGAGCAGAGAGGGTCATAGCTTTTGCCAGCAGAGGTTTAAGTCCAGCTGAGACAAGGTATCCTGCACACAAACTCGAGTTCCTTGCGCTGAAGTGGGCGGTGACAGACAAGTTTTATGACCACCTGTATGGGCGTAGATTCTCGGTCCTGACAGACAACAACCCTCTCAAGTATGTGATGTCAACAGCAAAGCTGGATGCTACGGGCCAGCGGTGGGTGTCTCGGCTGTCTGCCTTTGATTTTGATGTCCAGTATCGAAGGGGACAGAGCAACGCGAACGCTGATGCACTCTCCCGTATGCCCAACCAGGAAGTCACACAGGTCCTACATACATGCCCTCAACAGGTGAAGTTCAGTGAGCAGAGGCAGCGCGTGGGACAACCCACCGAGGAATCAGAAAGCTCCTCAGGCCAGAACACCCCTACCTCCAAGGAAATTGTGTCTCAACCCCCTAGACCCAGTGAGCCCTACAGAGATGTTGGAATGGAGTCACTGCCTGCCATGACAAAACAAGAGATCCGTGCGGGGCAGAAGGAGGATCCTGTCATCGGCCCTGTTTTGCACTATAAGAGTCTGAACCAAAAGCCAAGCCGCTGTGAGAGAGTCAGTGGTGGGGGGCAGGTGGGCCTTCTCTTAAAGGAGTGGAGGAGGTTAGTGATAAGGGATGGTATTATGTACCGCCGTATCCGAGACTGTCAAAGGGGAGTAGTGGAGCAGCTTGTACTGCCAGAGAGGCTGCGTGCATCAGTCAAGACTGCTCTTCATGATGACTCAGGGCACTTAGGTTTAGAGAGGACAGTGCAAATGATCAGAGAGAGATTCTACTGGCCACGAATGTTCCAGGAAATCAAGGCCTGGTGTGAGCAGTGTGAGAGGTGCTGCCTCAGGAAGACGCCAACTGCAGGCGTCAGGGCTCCCCTGGTCAGTATTCACAGCCGTGCCCCCATGGAGCTTGTGTGTGTGGATTTTTTGAATCTGGAGAAGTCAAAGGGTGGCATAGAAAATGTGCTAATTGTTACAGACCACTTCTCGCGCTACGCGCAAGCCTATCCCACTAAAGATCAAAAAGCCAGCACAGTGGCGAAGGTGCTGTGGAGAAACTTTTTCTGCAGGTTTGGCTTCCCTGCAAAATTGCACGCCGACCAAGGGCGAAATTTTGAAAGTGCTATTGTGAAGGAGCTGTGTAAGTGTACCGGCATCACTAAGACTCATACAACCCCCTACCACCCCCAGGGCAACGGGACCACTGAGAGGTTTAACCGCACCCTCATGAACATGCTTGGGACGCTAGAGCCTCACTTGAAGCCGCGGTGGCATGAGTATGTGGATGCGATGACGCATGCCTATAACTGCACACGTCATGATTCGACTGGATACACACCATACTACCTGATGTTTGGCAGGCATCCCAGGCTCCCCATCGACCTGGTTTTTGGGCTCCAGACCACTAATGAGCCTTGTGAATATAGTGAGTATGTCCAGACTCTGCGTGACTGTTTGTCACAGGCCTATGCCCAGGCTAATCAGACCTCTCACCAGGCCAAGGGACAACAGAAAAAATATTATGATCAGAAAGCAAAGAGTCCAGTCTTCAGCCCAGGTGATAGAGTCCTTGTTAAAGTGTGTCATGTGGAAGGGCGGCAGAAATTGGGAGACAAGTGGGAGTCTCGGCCATACATTGTGGTGAAAAAGCAGCCCAGCATACCTGTTTATGTGGTGCGATCAGAGAATGGAGACACAGAGAGGGTGGTTCACCGCAACCTCCTTATACAGTGTATGTTTCTTCCTGTGGAGCAGGCTGGCGAGGCGACAATGGAGGAGGTTGAGCCGGACACAATGGAGGACTGGGAGATGGAGGATACAGAGGACATGGGAGAACAGACTGGTGAAGTAGCAAGAGAAGAGGTTGCGTCAGATGCAGCCGAGGAGTGGGAGGTTGACCACTCAGAGGAAATTGTGGAGAGTGCAACAACAGTGACAACAAATGGACAGGATGAACACACAGGGATAGAGGAAGGACAAATGAGTGAAGGAGGAGAGGAAAATGGATCTGCCAGAGGCACCGACTCGTCTTCTGGACCCAGCACTCCGAGGAGGAACTTGCCGAGAAATCGTCGTCCCCCACAGAGACTGTCATATGAGACACGAGTCATGGACTCTGAGGACCAGCAGAAGATAGAAAGGGGATGGAAGTTGTGGCAAAGGGCCAAAGCAAGAAAGGCCGCACGACAAAGTTAATACACTCACTTAGATAGTAGATACACATACACATTTATTATGCCACGTGGTTATGCGTTTCTCAAATGTTTTATTGTGACTGTTCTTATTGTTTGTGTTTACTGAATGGCTCTTGTTTAATTTTTCTGTTGGTTTGATGACTGGGACGCCATCACTTAAAGAAGGGGTGGATGTAAGGTAGTGACTGAGTCACGTCAGAAGGTGTCGCTGTTGACCGTTATATGCCCTTGATAAACTAGAAATTCGCTGTGGTTTGTCCTTTACAGGACACCGTAGTTTGATTTTTGCTTTAGTTTGTCCCTTACAGGACACCGTAGTTTAAGTTTCGTTTTCCGGCGGTCGCCATTTTCTTTTTATGTTTATTTCCCGCTGTGTGAAGGTAAGCACAGTAAAACGGCTCCCAGTATCAACCTAAAATATTTGGATTTATAACACGGCCACATAGTTAATTTGTGGAGATATATATTCTAAATGTGTTTTTATGTTTATTTCCCGCTGTGTGAAGTGCGAAGAATGTGCTGTGCCATTGGTTTGGTGAAAATAAAATAAAGGGACTCAGCCGCAATCCGAACTCCCTGTGTGTGCGCGCCGTGCTTCTCCTCCCCGCACTACACCCCCCACAAAGTAACATCAAAACACAACGCAGAGTCCAGGGTGTTAGGGGGGCCCCAGCAAAAGCGGCACGGCCGACGAGACGCACACACCACCGGGTTACATATATATATATATATATATATATATATATATACAGTACAGGCCAAAAGTTTGGACACACCTTCTCATTCAATGCGTTTTCTTTATTTTCATGACTATTTACATTGTAGATTCTCACTGAAGGCATCAAAACTATGAATGAACACGTGGAGTTATGTACTTAACAAAAAAAGGTGAATTAACTGAAAACATGTTTTATATTCTAGTTTCCTCAAAATAGCCACCCTTTGCTCTGATTACTGCTTTGCACACTCTTGGCATTCTCTCGATGAGCTTCAAGAGGTAGTCACCTGAAATGGTTTTCACTTCACAGGTGTGCCTTATCAGGGTTAATTAGTGGAATTTCTTGCTTTATCAATGGGGTTGGGACCATCAGTTGTGTTGTGCAGAAGTCAGGTTACTACACAGCCGACAGCCCTATTGGACAACTGTTAAAATTCATATTATGGCAAGAACCAATCAGCTAACTAAAGAAAAATGAGTGGCCATCATTACTTTAAGAATGAAGGTCAGTCAGTCCAGAAAATTGAAAAAACTTTAAATGTGTCCCCAAGTGGAGTCGCAAAAACCATCAAGCGCTACAACGAAACTGGCACACATGAGGACCGACCCAGTAAAGGAAGACCAAGAGTCACCTCTGCTTCTGAGGACAAGTTCATCCGAGTCTCCAGCCTCAGAAATCGCAAGTTAACAGCAGCTCAGATCAGAGACCAGATAAATGCCACACAGAGTTCTAGCAGCAGACCCATCTCTAGAACAACTGTTAAGAGGAGACTGTGCGAATCAGGCCTTCATGGTCAAATAGCTGCTAGGAAACCACTGCTAAGGAGAGGCAACAAGCAGAAGAGATTTGTTTGGGCCAAGAAACACAAGGAATGGACATTAGACCAGTGGTAATCTGTGCTTTGGTCTGATGAGTCCAAATTTGAGATCTTTGGTTCCAACCGCCGTGTCTTTGTGAGACGCAGAAAAGGTGAACGGATGGATTCCACATGCCTGGTTCCCACTATGAAGCATGGAGGAGGAGGTGTGATGGTGTGGGGGTGTTTTGCTGGTGACACTGTTGGGGATTTATTCAAAATTGAAGGCACACTGAACCAGCATGGCTACCACAGCATCCTGCAGCGACATGCCATCCCATCCGGTTTGAGTTTAGTTGGACCATCATTTATTTTTCAACAGGACAATGAGCCCAAACACACCTCCAGGCTGTGTAAGGGCTATTTGACCAAGAAGGAGAGTGATGGAGTGCTGCGGCAGATGACCTGGCCTCCACAGTCACCGGACCTGAACCCAATCGAGATGGTTTGGGGTGAGCTGGACCGCAGAGTGAAGGCAAAGGGGCCAACAAGTGCTAAACACCTCTGGGAACTCCTTCAAGACTGTTGGAAAACCATTTCAGGTGACTACCTCTTGAAGCTCATCGAGAGAATGCCAAGAGTGTGCAAAGCAGTAATCAGAGCAAAGGGTGGCTATTTTGAAGAAAGTAGAATATAAAACATGTTTTCAGTTAATTCACCTTTTTTTGTTAAGTACATAACTCCACATGTGTTCATTCATAGTTTTGATTCCTTCAGTGAGAATCTACAATGTAAATAGTCATGAAAATAAAGGAAACGCATTGAATGAGAAGGTGTGTCCAAACTTTTGGCCTGTACTATATATATATATATATATATATATGTGTGTGTGTGTGTGTGTGTGTGTGTGTACATGTGTGTATATATATATATATATATATATATATATATATATATATATATATATATACATAGAATAAAACCTAACAATTTACCTCAACAACTTATGAAAATAGTACACTTAGGGAGGAATCAGTTACAAATGCTTTTTTTTTTTTTCATTTATATCTATGTAAAACAAACATCTTTCAAAGCACTTACACATGCATTTCTCTCGTTTTTGTTTGCTGGTTTTGTTTCGTTCATGTCAGCAGTGAGGGATGCATGCTGCTGTCATGACCTCTCTCAAACACTAGATGGCACCATAACTTCATTAATTCCTATGAGGACCTGCACAGAGAGGCATAGATGGATAGATAGATATACTTTATTGATCCCAACCAGGGAAATTCTGCATCTCCCATCTAGATGATGTTCTGTGTGTGTTTGCTACAGTTTGGGGACAGGGTTGTCTGGCCCACAGCTGCAGCAGCAAGAAAAGAACCAAAGGTCAGACAATCTCCTCAAATAGTTTTATGCTTGAACACAGAAATATTATGTTTTCACAGGCGAACATCCACTCTTTTATGTGGCAAACAGAAGTTAGCAGCGGTGTTATTTGTCTATTTAAGTCTGGATTTGACATGTGCATGCAGAGAGAAAACAGGACCAGATGTGTTGTAAACAGGTTTTATTACAGTGATTTAAATTTGGAAATGTTATGGTGAGGGGCAAGTCCTGTGTAGCTCAACAGTACCAGGCTCAGAGTGTCCAACACTTTGGACAAAAACATACAACAAATACCATAAATTAATATAATACAAACATAAACTGCTGTTTTTACTGAAAACATTACAGGTAACATGACAGTTTTGATAAATTACTCTTTATAAGAATGTGTCATGTGAACTTATCGTGTCCCAGGATGTGTTGAAAATGGCACATTCTTTTTCAGAATACGGGGAAAACATCTTTTTGAATTGTTAATCCCAGCTGTAGCCTAAATTATAATAACACTCTCGACCTCACAGGTTGTCAGTGAGAATGAACAGGTTACCTTGCATTATTTATATTTTAGGGTCAAAGACAACCAAAGGCAATTAGAAAATCTAACAGATAGCAGTTCAGTGGATTACAGGATGATAACTTGATGATGATTTGTTAGCAGCTAGTTACTTTGGTGACTGAAAAAATGTGATAAAAATATACAAATTTAAGACTTAATACTGTCTTTGCATTGACCGTAAATTGAATGGGGGCTCTATTGAAATAGTATCGGGTAGGGTTAGCATCAGATTTTTAGACACTAGTCCTATAAATAAATAATAAAAATTTTATTTGTATTGAGCTTTTCTCAGCACTCAAAGACACTTTACAGTAAAAAGAGATCAAATCACATGAAATAATCGTATTACAGAAAATTATTATTACAGAAAAAAATAAAGTTTATAAAACAAAGAGAGAATTTAACAAGAATGACACAATTAAAGTATATGTATTGTAAGAAGGAATGGTAATTGTTAATATTCAGAATGCACCCCAGAAGGAAAAAAATATATTTTTAATGCAAAAATTGTGTTAAAAAGACTGATGAGCTGATTTGTGTATCTGTATGACATGTCTGTGTGTGTGTGTGTGTGTGTGTGTGTGTGTGTGTGTGTGTATGTGTGTGTGTGTGTGTGTGTGCATCAGTGAATGCGCATCATAAGCCAGGGGAAGTACCCGGTGCGCTGCATGCCGAAGGTGCTGATGAAGAAGTTGAGGACGGTGGTGATGAAGACTATGATGGTCGTCACGTTGTTCAGGTAGTCCAGACGCCTCTGCAGGGTGGAGTTATTCAGGTCCCGACGGCCTGCAGCACACACACACACACACACACACACACACACACACACAATCACATGCACAAAGTAAAGACCTACACTTGGTTGTCACACACTGAGAGACTTTGGCCAGGTTGTACGATTGCCTCTCTTCCTCACTTCTTTTTAAACTGAAGCGTGTTGGCTGTAAGAATGAGCAAAGCCAACAAGAAAAAGATGGTGAAATATATCACTTACACACACAAACACACATATACATCTATACTTTGTAATAACTCTTCCTACTGTTATACACTACTCACAAAAAGTTAGGGATATTCGGCTTTCGGGTGAAATTTCAGGATGAACCTAAAATGCATTCTAACCTTTACAGGTGAACTTAATGTGACCTTCTGTAAACTTTTGAATGCACATGTCCAACTGTACAGTGTTTCAGTAGTTTTTGCACAAGTTGCTGTTCTCTAACAAGGAGTTTAACGGCAAAATTCACATCAGGTGTTTGATGCTCCAGCTCATCGAGGTCGTATCATTAGGGAACGGCTGCTGGAGACTGGGGTACCTCAGATGGAGTGGCCTGCACTTTCTCCAGACCTGCATCCCATAGAAAACCTATGGGATCAGCTGAGTCGCCGTGTAGAGGCTCGGAGCTCTGTACCCCAGAACCTCAATGTCCTGAGGGCCGCCCTTCAAGAAGAGTGGGATGCCATGCCTCAGCAGACAATAAGTCGACTTGTGAACAGCATGAGACGTCGTTGTCAAGCTGCAATTGATGCTCAAGGGCACATGACAAGTTATTGACATTGACATTTTTTGTTGTGGTATATCCACCACTGTTGTTGGCTTTTTTTCAAGAAATTGTTTGAGATGAGGAAATCACCAGTGCATGCTTCTACTTAAATGCCCTACTTTCATGATATAATATCACTGTAGCGTGAACTTTTTATATTTTCCATAAATTTCACCCAAAAGCCAAATATCCTTAACTTTTTGTGAGTAGTGTATTTCAGAGAGCAGTTTTACTTTAGCTGACCGATGAACAACCAACAGATTGAAACTTTGCAAATTTTCTCGCCTTGTCTTTTAACTTTTTTCACACGCTGATTCACCTCTGTGCACAACGAGTCCACCTACAGGTATGAGACCTTCTAAATAAAGTCACCTTGACCGTGACCTTGACAACAACAACACAGCAGGCGTGGCACAGGCTTCTGCTCAGTCACTACACTTTATTCAGCTTTC
>NC_044002.1:12429899-12474899 GCF_902150065.1 Myripristis murdjan | reverse complement strand
TGCATGACGCTACATCTATTCACTGAGGTAATCACATATGCATTATAAATGTACATACTTTTGCATTCACATAAAGAAATGCAGTGAAATGCCAAAACAAATGATGTGAATGATACATAATGAGTCCCGAGGAGCCAAGATAAGCACATTAGTGTGTTATAACCTTGCCAAACTTTCAAACAAAAAAAAAAGAAAAAAGAAAAAATCAATCACAGTCTATCATAAATAATTTTCCAGACTTTATTTAAACCTCCTATGATCCAGACTGTAATGTTACCTGCAACCCCCATCCATCTCTTGAGCCTCCTTCTTTTAAGGAGGCTTTGCATTGTCTGCTTTTTGAATGAGTTTTCTACTGTTTGAGTGAGTTTTAGGGGCCCCTCACCAGTGAAATCCGTTGAAAAAAAAAAAAATCTTGTGTGGAACGTCAACACTGGCGTTATTAAGCCATAATGAGGCAAAGTGACTACCAGAAATTCTGCATTTGAGTTACACAAAATAATTCCACATGAAATGCTGTAATAGTAGCTGTAACATGTAGACTCATTAATAATAGAGAGAGAGAGAGAGAGAGAGAGAGAGAGTACCTGAATCCAGCTCCCTGTTCAATGACAGTCTTCATGTGTGTGACGTTGGCCAGGAACAGAGCGATGTCCAACATGCCCTCTGCTGCAGTCTTCTTAGTGGCATAAAGGTTCATGTTCAGATTGGAGGCTGAACCTCCCTGAGAGAGAGAGAGAGAGAGAGAGAGAGAGAGAGAGAGACAGAGAGAGAGAAAAGGAATATGAGAGACAGATTATGGGGAAACAGTTGGAAATTAGCTTTGGCTACCACTGACACATTTCCAGCTGTTGCAGATGTTAATTAATGTGTACTGTCCCTGTTCAAATAAAGTCTAAAATAAATAAATAAAATAAATAAACAGATAAAGAGAAAGAGAAAGAGACAAAGATTGGGAGAAAGAAAATTAAACGACTCAAGTCAGTCAGTCTCGCAGGAAAGGAAACAAACTTTTTCTACCTGCTGGTCACAATAACTGGTGCATCTCAAATTTCACTGGCCGCTCTCACTATTTTTCCAGCTGGTAACCATGATGGTAATTACCTGCTGGTTCCAATTCCCAAAAGCTAAAATGGGGCAGCATGTGACCAGTCGCTGGCTGTAATTTCACACCTTGGGGAAATTGTTGATCTTGTCAGGATTGTAGAATAAGGCAAATTGCTCTAAACGACTCTAAGAAAACAGTGAGCAAACTGTTTTTATGTCCAGCAGAGGGCAGCACTGACCATGGATACCACAGTCAGCAGAGGAACATGAAGAAGGAAGAAAAAAAGTGCATTGTGCATATTAAGGCCAAGATTTATTAAAACAATTAGTGAACTAAAAAGTAATCAAAGTCATTGTTAAGACTGGTAATAGGAGCAAGACAGTCTCCTTGCCATGTGGCTTTCTGCATGAACTCAAAGTTTTTACACACATTAAGGGCTTCAGTCAGTTGGGGCCCAAGTCTCTTATTTATAAAATTTACTTTTGCACAGATTTAGTTCCAAAACTGTGATTTATGAGAGAGTTATCTCACTGTCAGAGCCTGCGATTTATATTAATTTTCTCCAGCTCTCTGATATATCAAAGAATAAATCTAATTTCCATAATAACCCGAGTTATGAACCCAATATACATCATTTTAACATTTTTTTTTTCATCACATCAAATGCTGTCTGAACTTCACTCTGTTCCACTGCAGCTGCAGCAGCGATCGGCTGTTTCGCTGTTAGATTCTCGTGCTTAGGAAACAGAAAAATCTTATTTGTTTGTGTGGTTCATTTATCACGATAGCTCCAGCAGCAGCTCACTCTCCAGTGGTTTCAAGCGGTTGTTTTTAGAATGATAAGGAGTTTCACTTTGTTGCACTTGAGAGATTTCAGAAATTGATTCGTACTGTGTGTGTGTGTGTGTGTGTGTGTGTGTGTGTGTGTGTGTGTGTGTGTGTGTGCGTGTGATAGCAATCTGTTAACTCAGTAGAGAGCTATGCTAACGATGTTATCCGCTGTGTGTTATCGCCATACCTGGTCAGCCATGTGGGCTAAAAACACCAATTATAACCTTTGCATAGATGAAATCTCACTGTGTATGTGTGTGTGTGTGTGTGTGTGTGTGTGTGTGTGTGTGTGTGCGTGTTTGAAAGAATCGACAGAGAGAGAGAGAGAGGGCGGAGGCCATACTTAACATCTTTACATAAGGCCATAACAGTGACCTATTTCACGTGAGAGTCAGAAAGAACATTTTCTAAATCTAATCACTGTCCGTCTATAGAGTGTGTACTGCAGACGCACATATTAGATTACTTCACAGCAAGCTATACATTAACGAAGGTAAACTGTCCCCAAATGGATTATTTCACCCCAGGCTGTGTATATTTGTTGTGCAATCTGTTTCTCTCTATAGGCTACAGTACATTTGCTTGCAAAGAGTATATCACATACATAAAAGCACGACTTGTGTAATTGCATATGAGAAACAGACAGAGGCAAGCAGTAATGATGATCTATTACAGGCCACTGTGCATGCAGCCAGCACACCCATGACAAGGACTGCTGCTGAAGTCAGGGTCCTGCAAAATATTTTGGATAAAAATGTCCACCAAATGAGATTGATTATATATTGTTGGGTGTGATTGTCGCATGCAAGGCTTAAAACGAGCAATGTACAGTTGAGGTTGTTCTGTTTTTGCACGGCTCTGCATACAGTAAATCCCATTTGATGCTGGCTTGCTGCAAAGCCTCTCTGCTATGCCTCCAACCCCAAGAGGAGGACATCTCTGCATGATGAAACCAAAAGCCAAACACATCTTGTTCTCACTGCTCTTTCTTTCTTTTCTTTCCTTTTTTTTTTTTTTTTTTTTAAACATTGTTACCCTTTTCGTACTTTAAAGCTACAGTTCACACCCACTTCACCTGAAACACAGGTGAAGTGCTTTTGTCCATGGAGCTCAAACAGGGAAGCAGATTGTGCAACTCTTGCGTAGGTTGTCTGCTTCTCCAAAGCAGATTAAGTCCAATTTATTTAGGGATAATGGACATTAATCAATATGTGTATTTAAAAAAAGAAAGAAAAAAAATGCTAACTTTTGTTCATAGTTCCTGGCCACAATGCTAAAAGCAGTTCCTGTAAAACAATAAAAATGGGAAAAGATTTTAAGAGCCACTGTTCACGCCATTATTTAGTGAAAATCCCAATCCTCGCATGTCCACATTCTGCTCAGCAGGAAGGGAACTGAAGTTGTCTTGTAGTGCAATGACCTGTTGTCCCTCTGGAACCCCCCCAAGCACCCCTGTGGGTTGAGAATGACAGGAGCAGAGAATATAAAAACCTTCATCAAAGGTCACCTGCTCTTTTAAGACTTTAAATAGGAAAAGCTGTGATTTGTATTGTTTTATTGCACAAAATGGCAATATATATCAACAGTTTTATTACTGATGGTAATTATAGCTGCTGTAAGCCATGCCAGAAGCCTGATGTTGTTGTAGTACCTTCCTATTGCCAATAGAGATAAAAAAAAAAAAAAAAAAAATCATAGATCACTTAATGCCTCTTTAAATGCCCCTGATTTTTACAGCCTACGCCTTTGTGTGGACGTTCTTGTTTTTGTGATCGTGTGCTGCGGCTTCGTTTCTTCTTGTGCCAAAAAGGTATAAAAACAAACTCCCATCACTCACTCAAACTCGCTAAAAAGAAGTGACCTAAACCAGACCAGGGTTTAAATAGTACTTGCAAATATTTTTACGGTTTATTTGAAGCTACTTTGTTGCCAGACGACCGAGGTTCACCATCCAGCTAAATATTATGAGTGTTAACATGTTTGCCAGTCAGAGGAAGGCACATGAAAGCTAATATAATATATCTTTCTGTGACTGACAGTTTACCTGAAACAATCTGAACTGCCCTGATATGGAGCTGAGCGGATATAGAAATAGATTAAAATAAATGCTAATACTGTCGGACCCCTAAATGCCACAGGACATCAGGTACTTTAACGCATGTGCTATACAGCTAGTGTTGCAGTACAGTTTGAGCCAAACTGGGTTAATCTCCAAGAAGCCATGAACAGATTCCCAGAACTGTAAGACTGTCAAAACACTATGAACACATGCACTACGGACCACAGCCCTGTGTGTGTGAGTGACTGCGTGTGTGTATGAGAGAGAGAGAGGGATACAGAGAGAGAGAGAGAGAGAGAGAGTGACAGCGAGTGAGCGAGAAAGAGTGTGTATATCTACTGGCCCGCCTCCATTTTTTCTCCTTTGGGGACTCATGTGGTCACACTTTATCAACATCAGCCCTGGGCAGAGCACCAAAACACACACTCACACACACTCAACCCACACACACATGCACACACCACAACGAAAACACTGGAATGGCCTACATACAGTTTTACGGGCCATGTGTGTTCACTCAGCGCGGCGTAATGTCTCTCTAAATGCACGGACTGTACTCTTATCGCGCTTAATCCGCCCTTATATCTTGATTTATTTAAGTGTTCATAAATTATTGTTTCACTCGGTCTTTCAGCAGGCAGGTTGAGCAGCAGGGGCGCCTTATTTACAGCAGCAGAGTGGCTGCAGAAAGCTAGGCAAGGTTACGTACATTTACTCCCAGTAGCTGTGAAGGCTGAGCCACTGAACTCCTTGCTCGAGAGCACCTCAGCAGTTGTTTTTTAGGGATAAGAAACTGCTTCCCACTGTTTTTCTCTGTCAAGTCAGACATCACAATCTTTGCATATTTTCTCAAGTGTTCATTTAAAGGCAGTAATGCAACCCAGAGTTTCCTTTACCATGTTCTTTACCCCCCCTCCGATGGTCATTTTGAACTCACGCTCAGCGGGGTGGGAAACTCTACCAGGTGCAGCCAAGCTTTGGCCGACTGTTGTATGCCAAGATGCACATCATACGAACGTTGGGAATCAGGCGTTTATCATTTCATGCATCTCACCGCTCAGAAATGTACTGGAAATGAACAGATCTCAAGAATCCAGAGGTATAAAGGTTCACATCTTACGGTCATATATTTTTGGCCCAACCCTTGGAGTCGTAAATATGGTTTCAGAAACAGCTGTTTGCTCTTTGCTTTGCTTTGTCTTGTGAACAATTTAGTGCTCTGTTAGTGCTGTGTTGTTTACTTGTCTGGCTTATTTGGGAATGAAACTGGTGTGAAATGGTATTTGAAAACGTCCCAAAAAGTATTAAATTGTATACAGTGGTAGTTTAAGAGAGATAGTTGTTTCTCCACTTTGGAAGTAATGGGGCTTGAAAGAGCGTCCATAACAGCCTCTTTTACGCAGCCTGTTCAGGGCGGGAGTGTTTGTTTCACCGTTGTTAAGCGGAGGTAGTCACAGAGCTGAATCGATGTTCTTTTGCGTGTGTGTGTAAAAGGGAGAGCTGGCAGGACGGGACAGGGGTGTGACGTTTGACGACGTGTTGTGTGTGTGCCAGCTATCACCAGGGGACTTCAAAAGCAGCTACTGTCGAAAATGTCTGCCAACTTGGGAGACCACGACAAGTGTCAAGCAGCAAATTCAGCCTAATGACTCGTCTTCGATATGGGAGAATCTCTGTTTAAGAGGGGTAAATAAATCACGTGTGTTAATGTGCATCCTTCAAAAAAAAATTCAGCTTTGGGTCAACACTCATGTTAGTAAGGCCAGATCCACTTGTAATCATTTTGGAGAACACTGTTTTCATCACAGGGAAGTTGATGGGACAATCTTGGAGGATGTGTTACACTCGTATGTGGCAGCAAAAGCCACAATATTTCTCTGATTCTCCAACAAATCCATATTCAGCCTATAATTTATGGCTTACGTTGTTTTTTGTCTTTGTTTTTATTTGCTTGTTTTTTCCTGAGATAAACTAATGTGCCATAATTGTTATATCACTGCTATTTATCACATTTTTTTGTCATAATTATTTCATTCAGATTCATGTCAGCTTTTAAACCCAGCGTCTTGTATTGCACTAAACCGTGAGCTGAAGGTGTCATTACATCCGTATCATTTGCATGGTACATTGTACACAGTTCACAATATGCAGTGTGCAGCAGTGTTTTCACTCAGTTTGCATCATGGTGTGATCGTCTCCAGGGCAGCCGAGTCGGTCCTGATGCTGCCTCCAGGTCTTATTACACCCTCTACACACTTGCGGCTTAGCAGGAGAGCGTCACACACAGCCGTAGTGTCCTTTGACCGAGGAAACCTCACGATTGGTCTCTGAGTACAGCACACAGATGGATGTCTGAAGTGCTCTGTTTTGCACAGAGACCCTCTTCTTTCCATCGCCTTGTGTGGACCTACGGTATTTATGTAGTGAGCTTTTCGCAGAAATCCAGAAGCCTCGTAAAACACCCATTCCTGAAATGCACTGATCCACAGCCGTGGGCACGGGGCCATATCACATAATGTACACACACCCGCACCCACACCCACACACTCTGTACACATACAACCTGCACATAAAAAATACACAACAAACACACATACGCATATTCAAACATGCATCCATGAACATATAATGGCATCTGTTTGTGTGCACACATACACACAACACTCAAACTGAAAAAGGCACGCCTCCACACCCCCGAGTGTGCCCACACACACACACACACACACACACACACTCACATAACACACCACACACGAGGTCCCCCTTGACCTCCTCACAGGAAGCGCTCCTCCCCTGCACTCCTATTGGTTGGTGTGATAGCCAATAGGAAGACAGAGCCAACAAGGAGTGAAACTTTTTTCCTTTGCTCTGTTTTTATGCAGTTGTTGGTTTTTGTTTCAGTCGCTTATTTTTACTCTCCCTCTCTCTGTTTTGTGTCATCCTCGTTTTTCTTGGGCTTCCACTCCCTATCTGCAAGTGCTTACCTGAAAGCCTGGCTCGGTGTCTTTTATGTAAATGCCAGTAAGGAAGAGGCTGAGATAAGACAGACAGAGAAGTCAGCATGAAAGGAAATGTACAGATTCCCACAGAGAGAGGCACTGGCGGGGAGAACTTGTGTTTTCTCGCGCTGGTTTCCAGACAGCCGTGCTGAGCTACTCCGACTACTGTCTTGCATTAATTTGGCTGTAAATATGCCACACCCTCTCAGTTTTTCTACATCAGTCCTAAAGCAAACTTGAAAGCAGGGAGGCTTTCACAAGAAGCTCCTCCAATTGGGAGGCTGGGTTTGTTCTGATTGGCAGACGTGGTTTCTGAAAGGAGCAATCACAGCCCATCGTTCTGGCAACTTTTAGCATCGGTCTTGTACCTGCATTGTAGTTTTCTGCACCAAATGCAGATTGCGAGATGTCGCTTTCATTCACTTTCATTTACATTTATATGTCATATTTGGACTGGTGACACATTGTGTTTACACTGTGTTGTTAATGCGGCCAAATGCACCTGAATTATTCCAATTTAGACCACATAGTTCCTGTTTTAAAAAAAACCATCTGTGATTCAGAATTCAATTTATTGGTTGGTGCTATTGTTATTTGTCAGTTTAAAAAAATTGTCTGAATTTCCTTTGCCACCTTCAAATGAATAACACTGTGAAGGACGAGAGTAAGGCAGTAAAATAATGTTTACAAGACGCGCGTACAGGTGTGTTTTCTTCTGATCACATGGAAACAACATTATCTGGAGCAGGATTATCAGTTTAGATGCACCTGACCTGCACAGAGCCTCTAAAAATAACCTGATATTTTCTGTTTGTTTGTTTTGGGGGACACAGGTCAGCACGTGAAATGCTGCATCTGAGGTCGTGTGTGTGTGTGTGTGTGTGTGTGTGTGTGTGTGTGTGTGTGTGTGTGTGTGTGTGTGTTGGAAGGGCATGGCAATGAATAGACTGATTATGCAAGGACGGCGAGACAAACAAATACAGAGAGGCCAGGTAACACCAATGTTCAATAGGCCATACTGTATGTAAGAAACACACACACACACACACACACACACACACACACACACACGCAAACACAGAAACTGTGAGTCAAAATACTTATTAGGTGACGTTAGACATGTACAAACAGGGGAGGTGACCCCACACCACCAGCACCTTCACCACCTCCACCACACACACACACACACACACACACACACACACACACAGTGAGTTAAGAGTAGTTGACCCTTGACCTTTGCCTCTTGGCCACCTAGTATCCCGCTGACCGACTGGCCTGTAATTAGCAGAGCTGACATGAGTAAACAACCTGACCCCAAAGCTGTGTGTGTGTGTGTGTGTGTGTGTGTGTGTGTGTGTGTGTGTGTGTGTATGTGTGTCATGTTATCTGTAAAAGAAGGGGTAAGGGTTGATGTAAAATGCCAAATATGCACACATGCACTTCTGATATACTCATGCGTGCCGTGTGCATACAAGTACAAACAAACATGTAGCCTACATTCTCCCTGCTGCGTCATTTGTGTGCAAATGGAGGCAGACAGAGTGGCATTTTAACATCTGAAGCACACACACACACACACACACACACACACACACACACACCGGATACCACCTCTTCCTCCTTTTTATTCCTTCCCTCTCTTGCTGTTTTCTCTCCTCCTCCTCTCCTTTTTACTACTCAACTCACTACTGTTTTGATAGACAGCCACAGAGGGAGACAGTATGACAGAGAAACAAAGTAAACAAATATGTACACACAGATGAGAAATGGCTGAACTGAAAATTGTCCTGATGACAATACTTTCAAGAAAATGACATTTAAGTAAAAGAAAATAGTCGCTATTAAAGTCACAATTACTTGCATGCACTTTATTTTGGTTACAGCACACTTATGGCCGTGTTGTCAAGTTTCAAAACAAACATGAAAAAAAAATATCTTGAAGAAGTCTGCCTGCTCACCTGTACGCTGAAAAATATGCAACATTTTCTGGAAATTGTATTTCAATTGAAATAGTGCACTTAAAACCAGAACCAAATGAATTTTTCTGAGTTTGGTGAACAGACAACAAAGAGATTTTATTCTCCAAAATATGTGTCTATTATTGCTATATTTGCACAATTTTAGCGATAATATGTGTGTATTATTGCTAAAATTGCGTAAATATAGGAAAATACAGAGAAGTGACTGTTGAGAGTCCAAACTTTGCAAGAACAAGAAAAAATGAATAATAGACAGGGTGGAGCAAACAATGAATGTTGCTATCTTTCTTGAAAAATGAAAATAGCATGTGCACTTAGCATTAATATTAGACTTGGCCTGTAGGATGCAGTAATTTCATTTCTCAATAAAACTGGCTTGTTTCTTTAAGCTCTTCACCTTTTCTGAATCACTTTCTACCTCCTGCTATTTTCCACTGTCACTCTCCTTCTTTCATCTGTTTGTCTGTTCTTCCTGTCATCTTCTCCTGCCTCGCTCTCTGATGATCAAAGTGTCATCCTGCTATTAGCCTTTCGAGGCTGAGCTGTTACACAGCAGGGCCGACGCTTCAATACAACACACCCAGCAATTAGGGATGTTTATGGATTCCACACATGTGTGTGTGTGTGTGTGTGTGTCTCAACACATTGTGATATAAGGTCCATTACAGTCAAAAATGTTCAGATTCAAACTGTTTTGCATGTTTCATGTCAGACCCAAGCACATCTGAAGTCTTTGGACAGAAGGCAAAAGTTTCAGAGCAGAGCAGCAGGTCCACTCATCCAATACGACCCCACAGAGAGCCGCCTGGTTTACACATCAATGCTTTAAAATTAGTTTTCAATATTAGAATAATCTGCAGCAAACGGATTATTGTAATGACGTTATTGTTCGATACACACCCACGAGACCGCTGAGATCAGCTGAGTCAAACCTGCTGGTGGTTCATAAAACCAAAACAGAGACCGGGACAGCTGCTTCTGCATTAGAAGCGGACACTTTTTCGGGAATACTTTGGGTGATGGAATTCCTGTGGGATTCCTGTGGGATGGGAGTCAGTTTGACTCTTCATGAGCGTGACCAGGACAAGACATGGAAAAAAGTCCACATGAGCAGGAGAGATGGGAATCAAAACAATAGGCCAATTTTCATATATAAATACGCACTTCTAATATGAATCAACACTTTTCTTGTGAACATAATGCTACTCGTTCTTTTTTATTCTCTCCTGTCTGCTCTGGTGATGGTTTGCTGGTTGGATGCAGCCACCTGACCAATGTGTGACGTGTGTGCATTGACGATCATAGACTGTGTGAGCCAAACTTCAGGCCAAATGGTCTGAATGAGAAACTTTCCAGTGGAGCACAAAGTCAAGTAAGAAAGGGAGGCGAGAACATCAAATCAAAATCATATATTGCCTAATGGGTAGATTATCCCCCCCCTAAAAAGGGAGAGTATTTTTATGGGAATGGGATGGGACAGGAGTGAAAATCCACTTCCGTGTCACCCTCTATTTTGTAACACGTGGCCTCAGACTTTGGAAAAGTCTTGCTTTAACATCTAAGGGCTATTGAATCACTTCAGTCACGTTTGAAAAGAAATTGAAAACTCATCTTCTTTCTGTTGCTTTTGACTAGGTTTTGGTTTGCTTTGTGCTAACGACTATCTCTGCATTTGGTCCTTCTTGTTAACTCTGAATATTTTTGTCTTCTTTCATTTGTGGAGCACATTGTGCTGCACTCATTGTGTGAAATGCAATGTTGGATTTTTTTTTTTTTTTTTTCTTGTCTCATGGGCGAGATGGGTTTTCTAATCTCACCTGCACAGTCTTTCTTAATTCCTCTCTTGTATGGTTACTATTGTGTTAACACCTTAAACCTATTGAAATACACTGAGCTGAATTAAAATGAACATTGTCCTTTTGAGGACAAACTAATATAAGAGAAGTGTGAAACTTTTTTAAAGTGTGAGCTGAAGGCGGCAGGAGTGAGAAAAGCAGACCAGTAAAAACCCACATGAGCTCAGTGACCTTTAACCTTTGATCTTTCAGCCCCGCAGATGCCAGCGGTAAGAGAACGAGCTGGTGTCAACTGGGATACTCACACCCACACACACTGCCACACACACACACACACACACACACAAAGGTAGTGCCAAAAAGTCCAATTTAAAATTACAGAACAAACACTCCTTAAGCAACAAGCTTCTTGCACAAGAGCTGTAATGAGACAGGTTGGTATGTCACTGCACCTCCACCTGCGTGTGTGTGTGTGTGTGTGTGTGTGTGTGTGTGTGTGTGTGTGAGACCACCAGACTCAAACCTCCTCTAACCCCTGCTGTAACCAGTCAGTTGCACAGGACTGCATCAGAGTGCATGTGCATGTGTGCAGGAGCATTTGGACCTCCATCTGCCATCTGGGAGTGTGAGTGAAAGAGCTGCAGTGATCTAATATCAGTTGGCTCTCTGCATTCCTGACCATAACCACATGGTGTAGTTTCCCGTAGCTGTGAGTCAGCCAGCTGGCCCTCCCTGCCTGCAGGGGCCGTCCTATGGGAACTCTTCTATCTAAGGAATCAATACTTTCATCTGCAGATCCCAAGTTTTTAGAGTAGATATTACTGCAAAATAGCATATTTTAAAGTTATACATATAAAAATGTGTTTGTTATTGGCTTACATATTGGCTATCACACGTGGAAAACTGCATACGGTTTTCAAGAATGAAGACAAGAATGCTTATTTTCCCTTGGACCCACATGTGGGTTTGAAATTATATGATGGGTTTGTTGGGTTTGAGGGACCCGAGGTTTTTCAAGGACACCTCAGTGGATAGATGCTTGTGTAAATTATCAGTTCCTGTCAATACAAACAAAAACACCAAAATTATGCAATTATGTGTTTTTGTCACCTGGGTGGAGTGGTGGCTGATGCAGATGCAGCCAATATAGAAGTCCCACTTCCTGCTGTGTGTTTGTTGAACTGACTGTGGTTCAACCCCCACAAGGAGCTGTTTGAAAAAATAAAGCCATATCTTTCAAGCCACTTGCAAAGAGTGATTTTGTAACTAATAAGACCAGAAAAACTTTTTTTTTTAAATATACTGATCTAATAAAGTTGTACTAATTAAAATAGCCTTATAATATGACTTATACTGGACAGATACAGTCTGATTAATTTGTGGTGAAGGCAACCTTACCAGTGGTTTAAGTTGCAGGTCAGAAGTAGTGTGTGTGTGTGTGTGTGTGTGTGTGTGTGTGTTTTCAGTGACGCCAGGCCTGCATGCTGTAAAAGCCTGTTGCATAAGAGGCTGACGTATGCCGCTCACTGTTATTGTATCATCAGGAACACCAAATGCTTGTCAGAGCAGTGTGTGCCAGATGTGCGTGTGTGTGTGTGCATGCATGTGTGTGTGTGTATGTGCGTGTGTCAGATACCTCTCAGTTTCACCATTACGGCCCTGCAGTCAAATCTAACTTTCGTTCTTGTTTATACAAGGACTTATCGTGTGTGTGTGTGTGTGTGTGTGTGTGTGTGTGTGTGTGTGCCAGGTGTATATGTGTGTAAGCCATGGCAGTAGCATGTTCACCATCACTATGCATTCCAACACAAAACCGCCCACGCGGTCATGGCAACTGTGCAAACAGTGCCATAAACAGAGCGGAGTCATCTACAGGTATGACAGCTACAATTAAAGACGAGCATCAGAGATGTTTTCTTTGAATTTAATGACAGAGGATTTCCACCTACAGCTGCAGTTTGAACGTGCAGCTTTGCTTTGTGCTTGACTTTCAGATTCTGTTCTTGCCATCTTAAAGGAACAGTTCATCCAAAATACAAAAAAAAAAAAAAAAAAAAAAAAAAAACAGCATCCATAGATCTATCTATTCAGATGGTTTCTGTCTAATTTAGTGGCAAACAGTATCAATCTGCCTTTAATTCATACTCACTGGGGGCATCTGCAGTTTGCTGTTTTGTTTTTTTTTTCTCAGAAATAGTTCCCAATGAAAATCCCCCCTGAGGGCTGTGGATTATGTCAGGTATCTACAGTATGTCATTGTTTTTCACATGTCAGTTTTTTGACAGTTGTTCCAGGAAAAAAAGAAAAAGAAAAGAAAAAAACAATACCCAACACTTCTACTGTGGTGAAGACTTGCATGTAAAAAAAATTCAATTCATTTCAATTTTACATGAATATGTCTAGAAGTCTATATGACTTCCATCTCTCATTACGGCCCACAGGAGCAAACTAGCTATTAGCTCGCTAACTACTGAGCTAACTACTGAGTCCGCTGAGTAGAAGTGGAGTTGATTAACCCATTTGCCACCCCATCCACCTCCTTATGTGCAATTTGTCGCTTATTTAATATTACACCACAGAGACATTATTTACAGGACCACTAGAGGTCGCTTAGCTTTAAACATAACTATACTTCATCACACGCTGCTTTACAAACGACTCATGAGGACGTTTTTTGACGGAGGACAGTCCAGCATTTTGTAGACTTTTAGCTTTCACGTGTACCACACTGTTGTGGAAAACATACGGAATAGAATAGAATGCATGTGAGTTTAAAGGTAGGGTTCATGACCTGGCTTATAGACACACACACATACACACACACACACACACACACACACACACAGAGCAGATCGTTCGCCCTGCAATTACAACAGGAAACGCATATACACACAGCACGAAGAAGGAGCTCAGCCCACTGCTGCATGATTTATGCTCTTGTAAAATGTGCGGCACGTTGCTGAGTATTTGTCTTCACTCTTTATGACAGAGAGGGGATGTTTGGCCAGTGACAGGCTGACGTTAAAGACTCTTTGTGAGGACCAGGATGGCAAAAATAACTGGAATTCCTTGCGTCTCATTGTGGTGTTTAACCTGTCATGGAGGTACACTCGAGACGTACACCGCGCTGTTTTTAAGGAGACATTGTTTGGAGCCGAAAATATTGCAGATGTCTGTTGTTTTTTTTTTAGAAGGAGCAGGTGAATCCAGGGGAAAGCTGATGACTGTGGGGGTGTATTTTCTCTCTTCCACAGTAAAGTCAAATGAAAAATGTTTTATTTTTTTTTTTCCCAACTTGGCAGCTAATTGTCCATGACAGAATATTCACCAATTGAATAATAGTTTCCAAATTGTTCTATCTATCCTTAAAAAAGTAGTTTAGACTTTTTAGAGATTCCTCACTGTGTAAAGCCCCATCCCTTTCAACAGGAAATACGTAAAAAATCAAGGAAAGAAACAAGACATGTCATGGGTCTGCACCACTGTATGAAATGTAAAATATGCTTGCATTTAGATTTTATTTTATTTCTGCAGTTGTAGCGCAGAATCGGCTGCAGCTTGCAGTCCCCTTTAGAGCAGGTAGGGGTTATACTTCAACGTTTTTGGGACCACTCAATCTTTTCTTCTCCTCTGTCTTGACCTCTCTGACTCTCTTTCCCTCCATTTCTCTCTCCAACTGAGGAAATAAACATTCTTTGCTTCATTCCTGGCTTTCTGCACACACATTGTTTTGGTCTGCCTGGCGCAAAAAGTAAAAAAAGAAAAAAAAAAAACAACAAACAACAACACCTAACCGGAAATTTAAATTCCCATGACCCGCACGCACCGAAAAACAAACACTGTTTCATCCAACAGGGAAAATAAATCATAACTTAAGCACCACACCACACCTGTCACTCAGATTCCTGTGAGGCATGCAACAAGTTGAAAGCCATCGTCTGAAAGCCACTGTGCATGCATATTCATGTGAGTTTTGGCAGTCAACAAAATCAGTTCCCAAGTACCAACCTGGCACTCCAATAAGACACATTATGGCTGTAATTCTGGTATTTGCATGCCGTTCAAGTGAGTGTGTGGTGTGGGAGGCATGAGAAAAAAAATCATTAATCCATCAAAACACCATTTAACCTGTTCGTTATAATCTAGTGACTCATGCACCGCTTACAGGAAAAATCATTGAGACAACACAACCTGCTCAAACACTGCATGCGGTTTGGCATAAAATCTGATCCATTGGCCTGACATGTCAGACGGCAACTGTTTGATCTTCATGCAGCTACGCTTGGAGTGTGTGAATCCCCAATAAAGCAGATTCAAGCGGGCGGCTGGTAGAACTGGGAGTAGCAGATGAGCGCTGTGTCTCTGGGTTTGTTATGAAATGTATGCCCTTGCGTTTTAGGGTTGCACCCTGAGGGCTGCAGGTGTGGCGTAATGACTAGGAAAAACTTCTTACATAGAAAAGCGACACTTAAAAACATGTTTTTTTTTCCTGACTTGACCTGGTGGCTCCCGGTGATGAAGAGGTGATAAAGATGAGGGGGAGGTGAAGGGAACACAAAGTCAGGGTGGAAACCTGTCCTGTTAGCCGCATCCAGCCTGTCACTCTCTCTTTCTCAGATGGTGTTTTGACTCATACGTGCCAGGGATGTTTAGAGGAAAAATCCCCCTCAGGCCTGCAGTGTTTCAGGCCTCTGCTATGTGTGGCATCGCAGGACATTCCTCCTTTTTCCTGTCTTTGATGGCTCAGCCTTCCTCACCATCCACAACACCCACACTTCCTTCCCCTGTGGTGTGTGTGTGTGTGTGTGCGTGTGCGTGTATGCGTGTATTCCCATTTCCCGTGTTCCACGAATGCTGCTTTTTCTTCTCGGAGGCTGAATCCCGAACAGAGGACTGTGCAGCTTCAAAGAGGGAGAGAGGGAGAGAGAGGGAGCACGAGCTGATAGAAAACAAATACAGCCAACCATGTGAAACAAAAAAACTAAATGTGCAACGGGACTTTCGTAAAACTACTGACTGTTTAAACAATTCAACGCATCCGTTGAATTGTTTCTGATGCTGGAGGCACCGATTCTGCAGAAAGGCCGTTGATATTTGAAATGAACGGACTCAGTGAATATCTCCTAACAGACTCCTAGTGTTCATAAACCATGATGAATTAAATTGCTTTGAGAGCGTATCCAAAATTCAGCTTACATGCAGTACATCATGCTGCTGAATATTCTGTATACACTGCAGGGTTATTCCTTCTTTAACAGTAAAATGGAGGTCACAAAACATTACACCGCATTACCCATTACTAAAACTACAAGTACTGCCAATGAAAATGCAAATCAGATGAAAACAAAAAAAGATAGTTCACTACCTCTCTGGTTACTGCAAGAGTTGACATTACCACAGAGGTAATACTGTGCATCTTTGATCAAAACTACGTAAATTAACAGCACTATAGTTTCAGATGAATAACATCTTGTATCATTGTAAATGAATACTTTAATGATCATCATGCAATGCCCCTTACTATACAGAGCTCTTGCTCCTTTCACATTTGCTATATACGTATTCCTGTCAAATCATTCAAATCAACTGAATTCAGTTCATTTCCATGTGATTCAAACATTCTTTATTAGTACAGTTGTTAAAAAAACTGCGTTTCACAAAATGATTATAAATTGTAGCTTATTTTACTGCTGTTGAGGGGTTTTGTGCTCTCTCTTTCTCTCTCTCTCCCTCTCTCTCAAACACACACACACACACACACACACACACACACACACACACACACACACACACGCACGCACATCATCACACACAGAAACAGAGCAGCTACTATTTACTATGGGGCTTTCCTTAACCAAAAACACTTCTAAGTGTGTGTGTGTGAGTGAAGCTCTGAGCAGAAGTGAGTGACTGTCTTTGTCCTTGGAGAGTTATTGTTGTTTATTTTCAGTGGGAAGGTCAAAGGGTGGATGAGTTATTCCTGAGTGGACAGCACTTCTTCTCTGTCTCACACACACACACACACACACACACACACACACACACACACACACGCATGCACGCACGGACAAAAGCCAACACAATAGATCAGTAAAGGTGACTAAAACCTCAGTTGGGTTGTTCATTCAGGTCCTCAGAGGCTCCTAAACCTGATGAATGTGTTTGCACGGAGACGCACAGAACTGAGACAGAAGTGCTGGGAAACATTTGATATGTCATGCAGAATGCAGTGCTTTACAGATTATACCAAATATAATCTATTATAACAAAGAGCAATAAAATGTGATGACTGATTAAATCTAATTACTTACCACTTCTCCTCTACCGCTCCCTTTCTTTGCAAAAAAGGTAGAGCATGAAACTAAATGGACAAACTGGGTCAGGTCCCACAGGAACAATTAAAGTTTTAGTCAATGTGAATTTATTTTGAGGACAGACCTTCATCATCTACAACGGTTATATCGGCATTAACAAAACACCAGTGATGAACAACTGAATGTGACACCTGACCTAGATGACACAGCTGAAAACTTATGGAAGGAAAGGTTGTGTGGTCAGCTCCTGGGAGAGCTTTTACCGCTGATTGATATGTTTTCCTCATAGAGACACTGGAGAGAGAGATGTATATATGGAGAGAGGCTGTGAAAGTTTGAGATGAAGCAGGAGACTGAAGGTCCTCCTGATAAATGGAAAGCATCACACCTCACTATATATCTTCAGCCATATCAACACAGTGTTCCCTTGGGTATGCACTTATAGTCCAGTCATTTTATGGAAAAACCTAGGACAAATTGCAAGAGAAGCAAACTCAACTGATTTTGTATCCTCAGTATGTCATGAGTGAGGGAAAAAAGTCCCAAGGAATCCCATTGGTGGAAAGTTTTGAAAATCACCTATATATGACCATATGATACCAAAAAACTCACTTTTTAACACACAGGTGAAAGGGGTTCAAAATTTTACTTTCAGATATCACTATAAAATTTCACAAGTTGATTACACACACAAAGGCATGGAAAAAAGTCAATTACAAGTTCTTTGAATTATTCTGCTTACACATGCATATCCCACATTATCTGATTTGATATGCGTTAACTGGAATAAATGCCAGAACAGATATTTAGACAGTGAATTAAAAGGTTACTATATATATAGTAACCTTTTAATTCACTGTTTAAATATCTGGCATTTATTCCTTATATTCGTTATTAGCGCATATTAAATCAGATAATGTGTGATATGCATGTGTAAACAGAATAATTCAAACTTGTGATTGACTTTTTTTCTTGTCTTTGTGTGTGTAATCAACTTGTGAATTTTTATAGTGATATCTGAAAGTGAAAGGGTGCTTTTTGGTATTATATGGTCATATATAGGTGATTTTCAAAATTTTCCACCAATGGGATTCCTTGGGACTTTTTTTTTCCCTCACTCAGGACAAACTGAGGATACAAAATCAGTTGAGTTTGCTTCTCTTGCAATTTGTCCTAAGTTGACCCCAATTTTGGCCTAAAATTACTGGACTATTATACAGCCTGAAACCCCAGACAAACACCTCAGTCTGTACCTGTGGTCATAGTCATGCATATTATATATCTGCACAATCTGAATTTGACAAACCAAATCACAGTCAATAATCAATCTTGGTACAGGGACATTTTCAGTTTCCACACATTAACAACATAGATGGTGCGGGAGTTTCCAAATTCAGAGGGGACAACTTTAGACATGTTATCCTACAGCCCAGTCTCGCTGTATTTTGTGCAACAGGAACAAAATGTAATCTACAGATTTGACAGTCAGCATGACTTTCAAAGTAATGTATTTCAATAGGAAGTATGCTTTGTGTCTGTAGCACGCACTGTGAGGAAGTTTAAAGAGCGAGGTTATGGTTAACATTGCACATAACCTTTTCCTAACCTTAACCACGACATCTCTCTAACGTTAACCATCATCTTTTCTTACCTTAACCATGTTATTTTTATTGACAAAGTTTTATATTGTCAGCAATTACATCAAATTAAAATGTGCACTTGCAATCAATAATAAGAAAACCATTCATCCACCTATCTATCAATCTGTTTTACATGCCTCTTTACTTCTATTTGGGGACATGGCTAGAGGAAACAATCCCAGCATGCATTTGGCAGAAAATTGAGTAACACTAAATAAAGTAGACTGGACATCCATTGCATTAAATGTTGGTGGATCACTTCAGTTTAGTTTTAGACAGAGGATCCATGATGAAAGGGCCCCTTTGTCTCAGTGTTAGCGTGATCTCATTGTGTTGTGGTCAACAATCGTCCCATGACCTCCGCAGCTCCAGGGACACAGCCACCTCTCCCTCTCTGCCGCTGCCTCACCCCTTCCCTCCCCTCTCATTTTGTCCTCACACACATACGGACACACACATGACCTCATATCTAATTATGGGGAAAGGCTTATTTTTGTCTTGTTTTTGATGGAATTGCTGCTGTGGCCTTTTGTTTTCTCTGAAAAAGCCCTTTGTGGCAGACTTGCTGTGCAAAAGAAGCACAAATTAATTTGACGTGATTTGATCAGAGCAGGGTTCCAGCATCACCGTGGTAGACTAGACAATGTCCTAAAAATCCCTCTCCAACTCGTCTTCTCTTAATCTACAGCTGTGTAACTGTCACAGGTTTTATGAGGCAAATCAGCAACGGATGGGTTATACCTGGATGCACCCAACCCACTCACCAGAATACAATGATGACATTTTACTGTCACGTTATTGAACCAGTTATTAGGTCGTTCAATGCTACGTAACACTCGTGCATGTGATAGCTAATGTTAGCTGGTATTAGCTTTAGCCACTCTCAATATGGTTAAAATTAGGAAAAGGTCATGATTAAAGTTAAGAAAACATTTGTCGCCATGGCTCTTGTTTAACACAGGAAGTGAACGTGGACCTCCCTGGTGAAAGTCATGTCTTTGATTGACTCATCCAGGCCACCTTCCTCCTAATGTGGACTTTGTGGCTGTTAATGTTACATTATGGCCTCCACTACATTGACTATAAGGTGAAATTTTCATATGAAACAACATATCCATGGTTTCCAGAAATGTAAATTGCCAACATTTCTTACTGTACTTCATGAAAACAGTAAGTGGCCCTAATATTTTCTGTACATGCAAATACTAACAGGACACACTGTCAGGCCCTGCTCACACCAAATGAGTTGACCTTCCAGCAATTTTCTTTCACCTCTGCATGATTCCACTGGATTAAACACAATGTACTGTAGCTGTTGCATGCTGGGATGCACTGTTTATGCAATAATTAAGCATGTATAAGCCTAAACATATTTTTGTACAAGCTCAGCGAATATTTTCTGATGTGGTAAATCGGACCGGCTCCAAATAATTTTGTTGCCATGCTGCAGCTGACAGGCAGATCTAATCAGTTTCATCTCTCTGTGTGTGTGAACAGTGGGAGCCTTGTGCTTGACCTCTGCACACGGGTCACATAAATGTGGTACAAGTTAAGCATGACCCCTGCGCTACAAATAAATCAACACAATGAAACACAGAAAATTCACATGTGTACGAAAATATAAATCGATTGGACACACACACACACAAACACACACATACACACTGTTCAGACTATTGTAATTCCCTTTTTACGGGATTGCCCAAAAACTCAATAGGAAAACTACAGCTAGAACAGAATGCAGCAGCCAGACTCCTGAGTGAATCAAAGAAAATTGATAACAGGACCTCGCTGCCTAAGACTGTGCACTGCCTGCCTGTATATTTCAGATTGATTTTAAAGTTCTTTCACTTGTTTCTAAATCTTTAAACGACCTTGCTCCTCCATACGTTAAAGATTGTCTTTCATTTGATGTTCCAGCCAGATCACTGAGGTCCTCCGCAGAGTAAAATGTTCCTGATGTATCTCATAAAAGTACTTGAAGTAATTTTGGAGTAATATTACAGCCCTAGCTTTCCATTTTAATCATTGGTTTTCATGTTTATTTTTTTTTATCCTGGTGTTTATTTTATTTTAATTCATTTGTTTTTAACATTTTATTGTTTTAATTGCTGAATTTTTTAGCCTAGCATATTTTTTTTTTATTGTGGTCTATTGTTTTTATTTTTTGTCTGTGTTCTTGTAATCTTACAATGTGAAGCACTTTGGGCTGCATGTTTGCAAGAAAGCTGCAGAGGTGCATAAGTAAAGTTGCACTGAGTTGAGTTTATTTCCAGATTTGAAACTAATTTTCTTCTGGACTTCATATGTATCCTGTCACTGAAGTAGCCATAGTTGGTTTAATTAACAAAATGACAGTGCTGGCAGGCTGGAACCGAACAACATGACAAATGAAATCACTTGATACTGAGAGTTTTCTGCCACGGTGCTGTTTCTCACAAGCCTAGTCCCAGTTTGTAATATAGTCATGAGAATGTAATCTGCAGATTTGTGTCCACAGACACTAATTGTCCATTTTGTCAGCATGACTTTTAAAGTAATGTATTTCAATTTTAAATGTGTAAATCTGTAGATTAAATTTTGGGATTATTGCACGACCTCCAGTGAGACGGCGTTGTTTGTCAGGCACTTGTTCCCAAAGAGGAACAGGAAACACCCCCTCTGGTCCCGAGGCTCCCCTGCTTGGATGCTATAACTCACTGCACTAAATCTCACATGCACACACCGTCACACATAGATACACTCAAATACACACCAGACATATAAACCCAATGTAAGATTATGTCAAAGTTTAAATCCTTTCACAGACACACACCCATCTTGTAAAAGAACATATAGCTCTGTTTATTGGCTTTCCCGAGAATGCATGAAAATTTTCCTCATTTTTTTCTAAGAATGGTAAACCTACTCTTTGCTTATCAACTGTGTGTGTGTTTGCATACATAGGTGTGTGTGTGTGTGTGTGTGTGTGTGTGTGTGTGTGTGTGCAGCAGTTAAATTTAATTGCCTGTTGGCAGTTTGAGGTGCCACTGACTCTACACTCTATTTGAAAGTGTAGTTCATAGAGGTCTGCTGTACTCGGTGCTGTGCTTGGGTCATAGCCAACCACACACACACAGACCCAGTCACACATGTCACACACACGTGATAACAGTGTATTATGGGGGTTTTAAACAGTCAAAACGAGGGTGAAAAGAAAAGAGATATATTATATGGAAATATACTAGCAAGCAAGAGACTTATATAGAGGAAGGGGAAAGAAAAAGACACTCATGCTGAAAAAAGACAGGCAGAGAAAAAGAGAGAGAACGAGGTGTCTTGGCATCTTGTTGTAAATAAAGTCATCCAGTAAGTGAGTACTGACATAATTATTATCAATGTGACACATAAGGAATAGAAACAAACACATATAGCAGAGAGAGACTCATGCAAACACACACATACAGTACAGATGGACGAGACACATTCACACACCCATAAGGTATACACACAAGAGAGATAAATACACACGTGCACACTGAAACACATAACACAAACACTCACTATCCTGTCAATGTCAGAAGTTCACAGCTCTGTTCGCCAAATATTATGTTCAACTATAAAATCTTTTCTTCCATGTGTGGAAAAATGTACGTCGTCGTAATGTAGTTGACATTGTGTCATACTTTCTTACTAACTGAACATTTGTTTATTTTTTGAATTTTGTCACTCTCTCTCTCTCTCTGTCTCTCTCTTTGTCACACACACACACACACACACACACACACACACACACACACACACACACACACACACACAGAGGAGGTGACAGAATCTGACCTCTTCTGTTTGTTGATAAAACGTGTTGCTATGCTCCAGGCCGCTGGCCAGTGATGTGTGTGTGTGTGTGTGTGTGTGTGTGTGTGTGTGTGTGTGTGTAACTACTTCACTAATTCCATCGGTGGGGTGATCTTAAAGTACATTATGTAGAGAGACACCACCCCCATCTCTCCGTCTCCCTCCTTCTCTGTTTTCTTTCCCTCAAATACCAGTGTATGTGTGTGTGTGTGTGTGTGTGTGTGTGTGTGTGTGTGAGTGTGAGTGTGTGCTTGTGTGCCACAATCTAATTGTTTAGATCTGCTGGGATCTAAAGCTTCGTCTGGTAATGCTCATTTCCTTCTTGGTTTTTTTCTCACACACACGCACACACACACACACACACACACGCACACACACGCGCATGACAAGTGCATGCACAAACTTATACAAAAGCTCTCTCTCATCCTTCATTCATTTCTATTATGCAAAGCAAAAACAGAAACACACACACACACACACACACCGCCTCTGCCTCACCCTTAGTCTCTTTCACATGAACACAATTACACTCTCATGGAAGAAAACACAGGGCATTCAACGTGTATGGAATTTTACAGTACACACACACACATACACACATACACACACACACACAGTTCCACACGACAGTGTATTGGCGCTGATCCTATAAAGCTGTTCAGATCCATATTGTAATCTGCTGTCATTTCCCCCCCAAAAATGAAAAGAAAACAGACACACTCCCCCCTGGAGAGCAGAGAGAGGACTGGAGGAGGAAAAATGAGGAGGGGCAGAGAGAGGGCACTGCAAGAGATGAAAAATCAAGAGGAAAGGAAAGGAGGCTGGAATGGAGAAAGGAAAATTCAAAGAAAAGGAGGAATGAAAGCAGAGATATTCACACACACACACACACATACACACACACACCTGGCTGACAAATCAAGTCATAACACTGATATTGTGTTTCTCTCATACATGAGCGACACAGACCATAGAGGGCCACTCTTACACCCCTACATTATTACACAACAGTCGTTAAGAGAGCTCAGTCGCCCAATCATAGCTGGCTGAAATTTCCCAGAATCACGCACACACACACACACACACACACACACACACGAGAAAGCACACACATACATTCTTGTACTTCACACCTACACTTAGAATGTGGCATCTGCCCTGTAGGGGCCAGAGAAGGGTCACCCATGCACACACACACACACACACACACACACACACACACACACACACACACACACACACATACACATACGCACACAAGGAGTCAGAGAGAGGTAGCAAAGTATTCTGGGAGGTGTGAGAATGGGAAGGAGTTGAGAGGGACGGTGCTTGTGAGGGGACACACAGCACCCAGACACCAAGTCATATGGGTAAGAATGAATAATTCCATATAGGCCAACATCTCACAGGCTGCTGTTATCATCCAGTGCAAGTTCAAGTCAGTGCAATAGGTTTCTTTTGAGTGACAGCCCACACCTGCCTAAAAGTGGCCTTGCCCCTCTGGCATTTATCAGAGTTGCTCAATGGCTAGTCCAGGCTTGTTCCACTGCATGCAAATAGACTTTGCACTCCTCTGAAATAAAACTGTTATCTTTGGAGGCGTCTTGTCATTTCAGCCAGTTCTTGTTTCATACCGCAACCTTTGCCATTAAGGTATGGTCGCTATATTTCTATACAGTCCTGCGTACACTGAGCACTGAGCTAAACAAAAACTTATGTGCAATGGGCCTGACTACAGCTCCTAAGAGACTAATGCTCAAACAAAACACGGTGGTCTGCTTTCACTGAATATACGCTGACGTACCCGACAAGGATGAGCCAGGTTCAGGCAAATATTTGGAAATTATGTTCAGGTTTGGGTCAGGTTCGGTCATGTTGGTATTATTTTAGTGAAAAATGATGGACTATACTGTCTGTTCTTGGCAACTTCCTGTATAGTGCTGGGGTTTATGTGATGACGCTGAAGGCAACACGTCGGCTATTTCAGGCGGGAAATGTAACCAAGTGATGGAGGACAAGCAAAATCTTGGGCTCAGGTCGGGTCCAGATACTGAAAAGAATGCCGGGCAATCATACTCAGGTACGGTGCAAAGCAATTGTACCAAATATGAAAACCTCTTATGGTCAACAGTGCACCGGTGAGGGAATGTCACCTGCATTGCAATGTCCCAGTTTTACCCAAGGATGATGATGAGCAAGGCTGTTTAACCTAACAAACAATTATTTATGTAAAAGTTCTGTACTGTGGCCTTAATTAGCTGGACGTCGATGGGTAAGGTACATAGCTATGGCAGAAAGATGTAATACACATTTTTCAACTAGACGTGGTCTTTAAATTAACCTGAACTACAGTAGTCTAGATTACATCATTGCTAAAACATGCAGAGCTCTCAAGTTTAAACATGCAACCCAACAGGTCCAGCTGTTCCATTTGCATGCAAAACATCAAACTAGCAGCGTTAACATCAGATGATGTCAGCGTGTCTAGGAGCTGCTTTTCACAAGAAAAAGCATTTGCATATTTTCAGTGAGTAGAAATTGCTCCTCAAGCAGAACTATTGTTACTTTGATGATATTTTACTGAAGCAGAAGTAAAAACACTGCTCTACAAAGCTACTTCAGTAAAAGTACATTTGAAGTTACTTTTTAGAAACAATAACTTTATACCAAGGAAATCTTAAATGAACGAGAGCAAAACAGCATACCAAAAGATTGCTCTTCTAATCTTTGCTTTGCTTTACTGTGAAAGGTATATGCCAATTTATAATTCATAGTTTCTGATGCTTACAGAGAGCATGCAGAATCTGTACTCTGTAGTGGATGTGATTTTTTAGTTTTTAGTTTTACATTTTTTACTTAAGTAAAACTAAAATTACTTTTACTTTTAAAAATAAATTACTCAAAAAAGTACAAGTACACAAAAAGCGACTTAATTACAGTAATATGAGTAAATGTAATTAGCTACTGTCACCCCTGCATATCTGAGAGAGTAAAAACTTATTTGAAACCCCTCCCGTTCCTGTAAAGGAGCCTGTTGGCCTCAGAGAACCATCAGAGAACCATGTGCTCTTTAGAGTGTGGACATGTTACTTCTTTGAATTATAGCTGCTGTCATGCTTAGAAAGGCTGTGTGACTCGGCTCGCTCTGTTTCAGCACTCCACGCCCTGCTGCTGGGCTCTATACATAGAGAGTGACTTAGCGGTGTAAAGCCTTCACACCATAGAAATAGATTCACCAGGGCAGCTTCACCGAGCTGCCGCGTGAAAACCTCATAAATCCAATTTCAGTGGTTTCATGTGGGAGTTGAGCCGCTGTCATGACATGAAGGCCACTGAAACCCATTCAAAACCCACTGCATCATGCAGGAATGTGCTGTCAACTTATATTTTAGTCTGTGACAATTTGACATAATTCAGATATGAGGTTTTCATCTCTTAACAGCTAGATATAAATCCAGCTACATATCTTCTACAGATTTCCTTATTATGCTGTATTTCTAATTTTTAGAAATATAAATACATTTATTTGTTTTAATGTCCTATAGTTCAAACAAAAGACTTCACTTTAGAGGAGGGCATGCGGTTTGTTTTCCCCACAGCGTGTGCAGTGCTGCTGCCGTGGGCTATGTGTGGCAAATTGAGGTCGCTCACAGGACATTTAGCGAGATGCTTTGTGGGACACGGGCACAGTCCGCCCTGTGGGTCTGTGCGGCTCTGTGCTTGTTATGTTTAAACACCCTGCAGCAGGAAAACATACCACAATGTACATACACATCATTTAACTGGGCTAAATGAAAGCACAGCATGTAAAATCCCTGGACTGTGTGGAGTAGCAAGATGGGAACTATTGATAACTTGAATGAATGAGGGAATGAATGTATATTTTATTTGTGTGTCTGGTCATTTACATGACCCATCCATCATGGGATTATTCACACATATCAAATAATAACAAAACATAACATTCTGGTGTGTTAACCGACCGTCAATTCACAGCACAATACTTAAATATCATCTAAACATGAACATACACCTCCTACAGGTGGCACTCCAACAACAAATGTACAAATATAAACACACAGGATCTTAAGTACATGATCCTATACACAAATCCAAACAAAGAAAATCTACATCTTCATCTAATAGTGCCAAACACTGTATATTGATCAAGTTCATAATCCAATAGTCACATTCTGAGAAATTCATCTGTCATGCGTTACTTTTCTCCTCCTGTCCCATGCTTTAAAAAGATATTCAGCAAACGCAAAACATGATCAAAAAGGTATTCAGTTAAAGCTCCATTCTCAATGCCTCTCAATACCAATTTGTGCGACTCCACTCTACCTTCACCTTTTTAATGTGGCAACTACAACATTTGGACTGCTGTACACTGTAGCCTCTTGCCTTATGACTACATTAGGTACAAGTGACTGACTGATGTAGAAGATAAAAACTTCATTTGGATTACACTGTCACCCATTTTTACAGCGTGTGGATTAGTCCATGTGATTGTTCTTCACACTGACTCTGTTTCCCTGCACACACTGCAACTGTTGAGTCTTATCACCAGTCCACTGGCATCCGTCCATCCATCAGGCTGTTAAATCTGATGGTAAAGACATGTGGCACGTCTGCTTTGTATACATAATCTGTGGCACAGTTTAGGGAGCGCCTGAGTGGGCGAAGACATGAAATGTTTATATCGAGCTGATACCAGATCTCTTGGCCATAAACACACACTTGAACACCCATACACATACAAATACGCTGTATTAGCTCCACTTTTCTGCGTTTCACACCTGCGTTACGTCTGTCAATGTGTAGTTAAGCCGCCACCGCGGAGACAAACAGTTGTGGCTAGCAGTTGGTAGCTGTGAATGTAAACATTTACATTCTGAGACAGACGATACCATCATTACAGTTTCAAAGGCCCCTGCGTTCGCTGGTGGCTGAGGCTGCACAATAGCCGCATGTGACGAGGCTGTTACCTTGTGAGCACAGGGCCTCTAGCTAGCTAACGCTGCTAATTATTGCCAGTGGTCACTGTGGTCCTCATCGTCATTTCCACTCCACGTTAGCCACTGTTTTGCTAATGGTCAGAATAGACCTCAGGCCTCAGGTTCAGCTCACAGCTGATTGCAGCTCATTATCATTAGCACTTGTCAGAGAAATTACGTAAGCTATCAACACAAAGCGGTACAAACACATTCAGCTCAGCAGATAATTTGTGACATGATATTATTTTGTCGCAAATTATGATGAATTAAGCTGTCAAGCACGCACGTATGTGTGTGTGTGTGTGTGTTCACTACATCACCAATAATTACAGTATTCGCACTCTCACTGCCATGAACACTGATTGTACAAAATACACTGGACAAAAGTATTGGGCCACCTCCACATTACACCTACAGGAGCTTTTCTGACCTCCCACTCTAAATCCATGGGTATTAATGTGGAGTTGGTCCCCCTTTGCAGCTAGAACAGCTTCCACTCTGTGTCTGCTAGGGATGGGATTTGATAAGATGTTAGCGATACCGATTCCATGATTGAATCTGCTTATCAATTCGATTCTTAAACAATTCTCTTATCGAATCTCACTGGTAGGGATGGGATTTGAGAACCAGTTCTTGTTAAGAAACCGGGTCTCAGTGGTCTGAATCCTTGGACCCGTTTGCTGAAGTGCTTAACGATTCCACTATCGAGTCCGCTGCGCATGCGTATGATGCCATACGCACGCTGTGTTGCTATAGAGTCAGCATGGCGTTGAGGCAGAGGTGTTCAAAAGTTTGGTTATACTTCATGCAGAAAGACGACAACAGAGCCACTTGCAACGCTTGCAAAACTTCAGTTTTGACAAAGGGGGGAAGTGCTAGCAGCATGCAGAAACATTTGTCCACACAGCAGGCAATTACTTTGCAGGAAAGTCATGTTTCCAATACGCTCCAGAGTGACTAAAGCTAGCGCGGCTAAAGCTAGCATTGTCTAGTAACATCATAAACTGTAATTTTTCTACATTAGAATTCCTGACTTGATTGTATTTGTCACTGCTGGACTGAAGATTTGTGCATCACAGTGTGAGACGACCATGGAGATGGTTGACACACACACTTCTCCTAGGGTGGCCATACGTCCGGATTTAGGCCGGACAGTCCGGAATTTAAATGCCTTGTCCGGCGTCCGGCACAGCCTCAAGCCGGACGCTTATTTGTCCTCCTTTTTGGAGTTGCACTTGAACGCAACGCTGGCCCGGACTGTACATCGATATCAGTGATATTTTTCGTCATAGACTTTTAAATTACAATCCAGAAAGTGCATTAATTGGATGCGCGTTAGTTTTTCTCCTCCTGCGCTGCTGTGTGCTCATGCCGGAGTGCGTGTGTGTGGCGCTGTCTGAAGTCTGAAGTCACTGGCTAACAGCAGCACACTGGCTTAGCTTGTCTATTCAGAGAAGAGGTATCACTTCGGCTTATTTTTCAATCTATGTTAGCACATGCATACTACTGCTCATTCATTGGTAGCTGAATTGTTAGGTCTGTTTGATAAGTAATTTACATTATTAAAATAATAATTTAAAATATTGTTAAATTAAAAAAAAAAAAAAGCCAACATGATGCAGGTCAAACACTAAAAAAGAATATTGACTAAAATTATTGACTAAAACTAGACTAAAATAATTTGGATTTTCTTCGACTAAAACTAGACTAAAATGCCAAGACTTTTCGTCGACTAAAATGCGACCAAACAAAAAAGAATTCAAGTTGACTAAATATGACTAAAAGTAAAAAGGGCATTTGACACCAGACTAAGACTAAAACTAAATTGAAAATAGCTGATGAAATTAACACTGGTGGACCTGACTCGGGTTAGGGTTAGGGTTAGAGAGTGTGAGTGAGACTGTTGTGGATGAGGCCCCTGAAGCTGCTCTCACACAGGAAACCAAAGCTCCTGACGCTGCTGGTGAGTCACACACGTTGTTGGCAGTGGCGTCGCCTGGCCTGGGCATCCGGGGCTCTAGCCCCGAATGTTTTTTCTTTAGCCCCGGATAATTTTTCCTCCTCTCTGCGGTTTACTGCGGAGTAGGAATATATTATCACCGTGCGCTATTCAAGCGGCATTCGCGGCAGGTGCGTTTTTGCGCAGACGTATGCCTAACGTCGGATGTAACAATAACAACATTAATAAAGTTATACTGTTAATTTACCATACATCGGCGCTGTCACACTGTGTCCGCTTTGGGTGGAGATAAAAGGCAGGTGGATCAGGAGGCAGCAGGGAGAGGTAGGCTATTTCTCCAGGGAGGCCACCGGACACAGGGGGTTACCCGGCTGCTCATATATGAATCCCCGCAGGCTTTCTATGTTTTTTTTCGGCAGCATCTTTGTGATTTTTTGTGCATTCGTTGAAAGACAGGGTGACATATTTTAGGCCATTTTCGTCGTGGCGAATGCTGAAGGAGTCGGGCTTTAATTTGCGGTTGCCCTCGTTCGCCCTGCATCCCATATGAAGCTGCACGTCAAACCAGACTTTACAGACAAGCCCCCAAGGTGTGTCTGAACTTCGTGCCTGAAAGTGCTTCATCTCCTGGCAGTCTGCCTCGGTTATGGCTTGGTGGTGGGAAGATTTGTCACGTCCTTCTCGGCGGAGTTTCTTTACCACACCGGCGAAAACATTGTTGCTGGTGGTGAATTCAGCGTCTTTTAACAGACACCAAGCAGCTCCTCCAACCACTCATCCAGGCTCAGGCCACCCAGCAAATCAAAATTCACCACAAAGTCTGACATTTTGTTTACAAAAGTCTTGAAACAAATGTAACCTAACGAGGAAGTTGAGCGCAGAGTAGTTGGTTGCTAGGCAACGCTCTGTCCGTTTACAGTGGCGCAGAGATATTTTGTGCTGCGGTCTGCCAGCGGGTTACACTGATTTTACAACGGCATGGAACGCGGCTCAGCCAATCACATGGGAAGCACCCATTTTATAATGCTTAATTATTGCATTTAAGCAGATCATTACAGAGAGAGAGAGAGAGAGAGAGAGAGAGAGAGAACAGAAGATGGAGAGGAGGAGATGGAGAGTGAGATTGAGAGAGAGCAGAAGTTTGGAGAGACATTTGTATATTGTTCATTGTTAATTCTGAAAATAAATGGGTGTTTTTAAAGTACATGTTGCAGTTTTTTTGCAAGTAAAAAAAAAGGTGCCAAAATGCATGAGAAAGCATAAAAATAGAGCTTGTTTATCAATTTTTTTCCGGGGGAGAATACCCCCGGACCCCCCTACAAGGCAGTGGGCTCAGCCCCCAATGTCCTGAGGTCCAAGAAACGCCCATGGTTGTTGGTATGAATTAAACACACCATTTGATATTTTCAAACACAGAAAAATGCAAGAATGCAATTTAAGTTGAAGTAATATAGGGAAGAACAATATTGATATTAAGTGTGAGGAGAAGAAGTGAAAGGAGAAGCAAACAGAGAAAATATATCACTGCTATTGTTTTCTTTTTCTTTCTCTAATACAGATGCAATAAAACAAAAGAAAAAGAGGAAGAAAGGAAAAGTCAGGAGATTTTTTCACAGTCTCTGGAAGGCAGTGACGTGCTGCACTCAGACCTCAGAGGAAGAAGAAGAAAAAGGAGAGCAGAAAAACTGAGGAGATGTTTCCAGAGTGTGTGGAAGGCAGCTCCAAACTGCATGAAGACCTCAGAGGAGGATTCATAATCAAACTGTGACCAACCCTAACCCTTTCTCAAACAAATCAAACTAATAAAAATCACTTCTAAATTTAAATTCCCTTTCCACTGTTGACAAAGCATTGGCTACTCTTACTGAACCCTTATCATTATATGGTAGTGATCAGGGAATAATTTTCACCAGGTTAGCTATGTTATCTGACATTGTTAACTGTCAGTTTGCATACATTTAGCATACCGTTTCATCAACACCTCTCTGAAACACATCTGCCTGGAAAAAATATCAAGTAACAAAACAGCGTATTAACATCAGCAGTGGTGAAGTTTTGCTTTTAACGCTGGGGTCACTGGTGTATCCTGAACCCTGAGGTGGGATGCAGAGTGACAGCAGCCAGTCCGACATGGAGCACACACTCTTCCTCCCTGTTAGGAGTCGAACAGAGGAGTCTGAGGCTTTAATGAACAGCATCGGTCTCTTGTCATAATAATAAAATAATAATTAAATCTCATGTGTAGGAAATGTATTTATTAAGTCATGAAACACGACCATGGGTTTGACTTTGGTGGAGTAGATCTGCTTTCATGTTAGCTGTTGTACAAATACTCTGTATCTGGGACATCTTCCAGATTTTCAGCTGCAGCCCCTCTTTCACAACCTACGCATCACTAAATTTTTTACAACATCGTTCTCTCGTCCCCTTCTCTTTGCCTGTATCTGCTTTGTGATTGGCATAGCTTCAATTAAGGAGATCATTAAGGGCTTCTATGTGGTTTCACTTCATCAGTGTACTTATGAAACAAGTAAATGGCCCCATTTTCTACAATCTCAACATGGCAGGAGGAAACACTATTTAAATCATATTTATTTGTTTACTTGTATATTTTGAGAAACTGATTTTTATTATTTCTTGTATATGGTTTTCTATTTTTATTGTTATATGTATAAGAAAAATGAATAAAGATGGTTTAAAAAAAGAAAAAAACAAACATGACTGAGCGCTTTAGGGAGTGCTCTGTGTGTGAGTGTGTGTGTTAATTCAAAAGTAAACTGAGTTTCCAGCGAGGGGAGTTAAATGAATGAACAGCACCAGCATTCAGGTAAATTCTGGCATGTAAACAGCCATGTTTTCTTTTAATGTGCAATCTGTTGGCATTTTGGTGCATTTTGATATCGAGCCCGCCCTTCACTTTAAGCATTACAGTTGATTTTCTTCCCCATTTCCTAAAACAGTGATTCACGGCTGGCATAGCTTTAGGGTCCACATTTGGTCTTAGTTATTAAGTCACGGTCCACATATCCGCTAACTTCAGAGCCATCCAATTTTCACAAAAGTCACAACTCACAAAATGAAAAATGCTGTTATCTGCAGTGCTTTTATGCATGGTTTCAGCACAAAATAACCACAAACAATGCCATGCAAAGGACGTTAAAATCCAATGAAATTATCCTAATAACAGTAAAATAGTAAAATATTCAAAATATTTCATGAAAAGGATTAAGAGAGGAGTTTCTTTTTTTTTTTTTTTTTGGACAAACTGGACCCACACATTCATGGTGAACTCACTTTTGGACCGTGACCCACAAGTTGAGAACCACTGTTGTTCGTTGGGTTTTTTTCTTTGAAAATTTATTGTGTCATTTATGCAAAAGATTTATGGGGGAAAAGCACAGTTTTCTGCATTCCTGTAAAATTCCACTCCTCTGCAGCTATGTCTTACTGAAGCAACACAACAACAACAACAACAAAACCCCCTCAAAACTCAAAAGTCAAAAAATGCTGTTTGGATTGTGTTTTCTAGCGCCTCACATGATACAGTTTGAGTATGAACGGCCCTAGAGGGAATGGGATAGAAACATATCCACATATACCCACTCACACACACACACACACACACACTCTCTCGCTCTCTCTCTCTCTCTCGCTCTCTCTCTCACACACACACACACATTTGTCAGCTGTTTTTTTGCTGCTTGTCTTGAGTAATGGCACTTTGTTCACTGGATACTGTGCAGCTAAATATACCAGTAACTGATAGCACTGCTGGTCAAGGGGCGGGAACACGGAATCGCAACACACACCAGGGAGGGTGTCAATTTGTGTGTGTGTGTGTGTGTGTGTGTGTGTGTTTGTGTTCAGGCAAAGAGGGTGCTGAAGAGCAAGTGACAGAGAAGAGACAGTGCGATAGAGAGAGCAGGGTCTCTGTGCCTAGAAGACGTCTGACAATAAAAGTGTGTATATGTGTTGATACATTTACTAGAACAAGGAGTTTCCATCTGGCCTTTAGGGACACATGGAATAATGACTAACTGGGGCTGTCGCTTTATCAGATTTACTGAGAATTCACAATGACAATATTATCACAATATCCATAGAAAAGTTGAAAAAAAAAGGTAGTAAAAAATATATATTCTGTTAGAGAGCAGACAGAGCACCTGCAACCACATCAAGTGTGTGTGGTCTATGTGTGTGAGTGTGTGAGTGTGTGTGTTTGTGCGTGTGTGCGTGCGTGTGTGTGTGTAACGATGGAGGAGGGAGACAAAGCGAGAACAGAAAGAAAAGGAAATGATTTAACATGAGCTGAATTATTAATCATCATATGCATATTAACATGATCCCAATATTTCATTTTTTAAACATCAGTTATCGTCAATACTGTTATATCACAACACTTCCAACCTTTCCAGATTTCACAAACGTCCTGTGACCCTGTTTTGAAATCATTTGCAAATACTTTTCTGTATTTATTGACAAATGAGTATTGTTTCCACTACAACTACTACGATTATATTATATTATTACTAACTACTACTGCTCTTACTGCTATTGATGATAATAAAACTGTAGTATTGAGTTTCATTTATGCAGTCCACTCAATAAAAAATTGCAAAACTGCTTAACACGCTTTAAAAAAAACACTACATAAAAGCCAATAAGCCCAACAAGACAAACCAAAACTATTTTCCTCCGGTTGCAGTGGAGATGAAATGTATATAGAACAGGAACATGCCCCAGGAAGAAAATAGGTTTAAATAAGGTTTAGCTTTTCAGAAGTGATTCATCGGCAAACAGGGGCCCCAGCTATACAGTGAGAAAGCCTACCTTGACCCCTCTTTCTCAGCATTAGCGAGTACTTGCTTGGTTGACCTGTAGCTGCATTAGAGCACTTTATTAGTCTTCGCAGCCCGGTCCTAATTGATATTTGATGGATGTCGTGAGCGTACTTTGGTCTCAGAATAGAGTACAGACAGTAACCCTGACCCAGACAGCCTCACAGCAACCCTCAGATCCTCAGCTCACACATAGCTAGGACATACCACAGCACTGCGGCAGAGCGGGGAGCAGCGGCGACTCAGAGGCACAGAGAGACGTGGGCAGAAGGAGAGGGGAGATGAAAGAGAGGAGGGAAGGGCAAGAGCGGGACAGGGGGTAAAGAAAAAACACGAGGAAGAGATAGGAGCGGCTGACGTTAAAGAGAAACAGAGATGGCGAGATTTAATGTCTGAGGGAAAGAGGAAATGAGAGAGGCACCAACATCCTAACTTCATTCCAACTTCTCTCTCTCTCTCTCTCTCTCTCTTCCTCTCTCTCTCTCTCTCTTTCTCTCTCTGTCTGTCTCTCTCTCTCTCAGGTCTCTCTCTCAGGGCACTAACCTGCAGAGGGCCGCTGGCTGGCATGGTGGATCTCAGCGATGTCAGGTCGATGTCTCGGCCCTGCTCCCCTCTCTCTGTCTTCCCCAGTCCCTGCATAATAAGACCGGCAGTAAGCGAAGGTACACACACTCACACACCAAGTGTAGCCCCCACAGCGGAGAATATGCTAATGCTAGGATGGCAGTGGTAGTTATGAAAGGAAATTACCCTGAACGCCAGGCACCAAGCACCAGGCAAGGCCAGGCAGGACAGCAGAGGGACAAACAAACGATGTATTCAGTCCCTTTTCCCCCCTTTTTTTCCTCCCCCAACTCGCTCTCTGACATTTTTTCTCTCTTGTGCTTTCTCCGTCTCCGTCTCTGTGTCTTTCTCTTACTTTCTCTCACTGTCCCAAAACTAGCTGGCGTCACGTTGAGAAGCGGGTAAATATTGTCTAAGTGTCTTCTATCCAAAAGTGTAGAAAAAGGGTTCGCTATATCGGTGCTTGTTTGAGTGGTGTTACCAGACTAAAAGCGTATACAAAGTTCGTTTTGTCCCTGTCTATTTGAGCGACAAAACGGTGCAAACCAATGACAACCAGTGCAAACCAAGCCGGGTCTATTTGCAACTGTTTGCTCAGCAAAAAACATTCTGCTGTATTTCTGCAAAGTTAACTGAGGTCAGGAGTATTCTCGTCACAGCACTGTGGGTTTCGCTGTGAGGGCTTCACAGTTTCCAGAAAAGCAGGGCATCCCAGACTGTGCAACATGGAGGACCAGGGGCCACAAGGTACCAGAGGGTGAATAGGAGACAGACCGATAAGTCTTTTTTATTGAAGTGTTGCACTTCACTACATTTAAATAAATTTAAATCTCTCTCATTAAAAAATACAAAATTTATTGCTCTCCCCAGGCAAGAGAAAATGGATTATTGTAAATTTGTGGAGTGACTCAGTGAATGGTCAGTCAGCAAAGGAAAGAGGAGTAATCTGGCTTTACTTTGTGTACTTTCTTTATTAATTCCTGATTTTTCCAATGAAAAGAGTTTGAACACTGTCCTTTCATCCTTTGAGAATGCATAGAAAAGAAAGAAATCACATGTAACAATGCTAATATATATGAAAAACTCACTCACTAACTCACTTTCACGTTTACTCTGATTATATTTTAATTTAGGCATTTTTCACCACACCTTTACTTCTACTTAAGTGAAATATCAACAAAGTACACCATACTTTTTCTTGAGCTGTACATAATAGTGGTCTTTCTTCCACTTAAGCCTTTGTGTCTTTATGGTATTTCAAAGCAGGATTAATGAAGCAATGTCAGTTTGAAGGTTTGCAGTCGTAACCAGGAATGTCAGTTATGAGGAGTTGAGGTACAGATGTACAGGAGGGGACTTAAGACTAAGTCATTTAAGAAACACAACCAGATGAACCAGATTATAACTTGTGATGTGCCCTTGAGCAAGACACCACCGCTGTTCTTCATGTGACCTCTGACCTCCCTGTGGAGGAGTCACAGTCTGGATGAAAGCATCAGCTAAATGCCATGTGATGTAAATGTAAAGGAGTTTATGTTCGCATGAGTTTAGTTAATTTGCTGAGCTTCATCCGCATTAAATAGGGCTACACAATAGGGAGGGAAGAGAAACAAACATATTTTAAAATGAGTGTTGATGAGAAGGGGGGGCGGGGAGGAGAGAGAGAGGGAGAGAGAGAGAGAGAGAGAGAGAGAGAAAGCTACCTGTTGGCTTGGCACAAATGTACAGGAACTGGAAAAAAGGTATGTAACAAACATTTAATAATAATAACAAATAAAATACATGCCCGAATGCGTGCGAGCATACATACACACACACACACACACACACACACACACACTTACACAGGAACACACACACACACACACACACACTGTGTGACAGGAACGTTTGTTGTCAACACTGATCAAACACAACTGAGTGACTTCATGAATCTCAAAAACTTATGTCAGTGATGTCAAGAATGCATGTCAAGAACGTCAAGAATTTCAAGAATTTTATCAGATGATGTGCACACACACACACACACACACACACACACACACACACACACACACACACAGAGACACACACACATACAGCACACTCAGCCCTTATTCAATGATGATGAAGGGTGCAGTCTTCCCATCTCAAAAGACCAGAATGGGCTGACATTTTGTAGATAGACAAAGAATAACTAATATGTAAACTTGTTTTCATCAGTTCTGAAGAAATGCATTTATTGAATTGAGTCGTTTTTATTCAAATTGGTAAAAGAATTAATACGACCCTCACTATTTAAAAGAATGATGAGGGAGAGGCCAGTTTCAAAACAGGCTGAGTGACACCTCGTGAGTGAGATCGGCTTCAGTGTTCTTGTCTGTTCTGTCCATGCCTACTTTCCTCAGCCCCAACTGGTAAATAAGTTTTAGAAAATATTACTTGAAATCGGTGAAGGTTTGTGTTCAGGGGGCCCCATGTTTGCCTTTAGCCTGGACCCCCAAATTTCTAACAACAAATTTCATAAATTGAAAGGATCCATTACTGTAGTAGGTTCAACAATGACGCACAAACATGTGGTTTGAATGTTTCCATCATGTTTTGCTCCGTCTTGGGCTCATCTCACCCTGTGTATCTGTGTTTCTAACACATTTTACTTCTCTTCATTTGAAGTTTGCTCCATGTGCAACAACACTGAGGCATCGGAGTGCACTGACATTCTGCTGCAGTGCTGATCACAACAGACGGATATCTTCAGCAAGTGTTTCCTACTGGGACATGGAAACGTGTTTTGAGAGGTTTGTTGAAGGTTTTGAGAAACAGGAGGCCCTCAGGGGACACTTTCCTTGAGTCTAAATCAGGGCTATTCAATTACAAATTCAACTGGGCCAGATTTTAAAACCAGGAACTGTAGATGGGCCAGACATTTTCAGCAGGCTATTAAAAACCCTTTTTTTTTTTTAGCTTTTGGTGATAAAATTTTAAACAAATGCAAATGAATGTAGTAAAAAAAAAAAAAATAGCAATATTTATTGTTTCACAACATTTTTCTGATGGAAAGATGTGATCCAAGTCTGCACTTTAGCATCCCTCTCCTGAAGGTTTGTCCAAAAAAATTGGTGTTTCTCAATGGTGTCTCAGAATATTGTATTCTTTAACTGCTGCTACAAACTCATGGCCAATTTAAGCCACTGGTGTAGTGTTTGGAGATGGAGTATTTGTCAGTTTAGGCAGGGTTAAACTGATGGTTTTCATTGTCAGTTTTATGTTTCAAGGTTGACACAGACATATTTTCAGTAGAGCACATGCTTACTTGTGACTGTCCACAGCCAGATGTTTTGAAAAGCTACAGTGCATGAATAAAGATATTTAACATTTATTAATTTGTCATTTGTTAAAGATATCCTGGTGTTTCTCACACTGGTTTTACTTCCTGACTGGTTATGGATATTAGGCCACGCTCGCAGTGCTGTAACTATTTAGGTCAGACAATAACAGCTATTGAGAAATATTTTTAATATCATTTTAATATTATTACAATTAAAATAGCAAATTGCTATTAAAACAGCCTATTTAATTCAAGCTCAGCGACTTAGAAGTTGCCTCTGGGCCGCCAGTTGGTCTAAATCCCCCAGGACCCCTCCTAATCTGTCAAAAAACCAAGAAATTATTTTGTTCCTGTGGTTTTCCAAAATTATTCTTCCTAAGACTTTGGGTTGTGTAGTGACTCTGTTTACTTTAATTCAGAGAGAGCTTGGCTTGTGCTTAGCTTGTTACACTGTTTGAACTCTTTTAATCCCCAAATGAGAGCTTAAAAACAAACCAGCCTGCCCACAGAGTCTATCTTTAATCGTTCCTAGAAACTGAAAATCTACAGAAGACACCAGCTAGTCAGCCAAAACCTTCCTGAATTGTTCCACCCGGCCCTTCCTAGAAACAGAAGATTGGAAAATGCCGACTGCTTATGCCCAGTCTTTCCTAGAAAGTAAAATCCCTGTGGAGATACAGTAGTCTCACTCATCTCCAAGGTGAACTGTTTTGAACAGATAACTGGCTGGGTAATCCCTCTTTAGAAGGTTTGTGGTTGAGTGTGAAAACAATAAAAGTTGCGACATCCATACATGTTCATGCACGCCGCACACTGAACAGGTATGGTGAGGCTGAGCCGGGCTCCGGGCCACAAGCAAGAGTTCTGGCTGCTCTGTTTATGTTGAAGCGTGTGTGTCTTTTCATGGGCCTTGCAGCTTTGGTTTGATTACAAGATGTAGCACTTCGAGTTGACTGTAAACACAGTGGAGAAGGTGTTAGGAAACACCGGCAAAACCTGTTTGAAGAAGCCATTCCTTTCTATGCGAGTAGATTGCTTTTGTATATCAAAGTTATTAATAACTACTTGTCTTTGTGAATAGATTTAATAGATTCTCTGTGTGTTGAGCGATTGGTGAACACTCAGCAACGCCCCTGTTTTACTGTGTACCAAACATAACCAAGGTCATTTCAGTCCACTCAAAATGTACACATTTACTCTACCTTTTATTATTTTATTATACAGAATTAATTGATTTTGTTTATATCTATATATCTATATATATATATATATATAGATATATAGATATATTATTTTTTCTTTCAGAATTTGAATATCAAATAAAATCACTACCTTTCTCACTTCCTTTCTCACATTTCAGCTGCTGGACAGAAAAAACAAAAGTATGTAATAAGTTTGTGAAGTATGTAAATAATATTTCTATCAGATATCCTAATGCTTGAGTCATAATGTAGTGTTGATAAATTTACATCATGGAAGCAACTGAAAGGTCCTCTTCAAAAATAACATGTAGCAGAGACACAAAGCAGCTGCAGGCATGAAATAACACTGAAGCCTTACTGGAGTCGGGTTATTTCCTCACAAAGCAAAAACTGCAATTAATTTGTGTTTTTGAAAAATTGAGATCAGGCAATATTATCATTGCCTGCAAAAGGGATATAGAGTACTTTGAAATAAGCACTGGTGGAAAGAGTGCTACAAACTACTACTCAAGTAGAAGTTACTTTGCTGATATTTTACTTAAGTAGAGGTACTGCTGAATAAATCTGTCGAAGTAAAATTAAAGAGAACTGCATTCTTTTAAAGGTGCATTACGCAAAACTGCCAAAGGCTGACTGAGGCGAGGACGCTGTAGACTCAACTGACAAATGTGAAATGAGCACATAAAATGATGGTCTACATGGTTCTCAATATCATTCTCCTTTTTCCACACTTATTCCACATGTTTTTCCAGTTGAGTCTAAATGGTCCTCGCTTCAACGACCATCTGCAGTTTTTCATCAAGCAGCTTTTATTGGGGATTTGGAAATGACAAAAAGTAGAACCAACAAAGAAGAACCAGGTTGTTCCTCTCATCTTTGCTGACTGAGCTTTTATTGTGAAAGGTTCCACAATCTGTCGTGGATCATTTGTTCTCTGTAATGGATGTGGTTTAAAATGTAGTGAAGTGCAATACTCAAGCAAAGATGTACTTAAGTAAAAGTGAAATTTATGAATTAAAAAAAAAAAAAAAAATAGTCACGTTACTCCATTACAGTAACATGAGTAAATGTAATTAGTTTCTTCCACCTCAGGAAATAAAATAGCTGATTTAAAGAGAGCGCAGACTCTTTACTGACTCATTTGCAGCTCTGCCGTGAAAACGTGGAGACAGAAGAGGAGGTTTAATCACAGTCTATGTGTTGAAACCACAGCATGAATTTACAGATGTGATGTCATGTCTAGTGATGATACTCTGTCTGTGACTACAGCATATAAAATCGTCATTCTCTCACTCCGTGACTGCATCTCTCTCTCTCTCTCTCTCTCTCTCTCTCTCTCTCTCTCTCTCTCTCTCCCTCTCTCTGACAAAGATAGGGCTTTGAGGTTGAGTACCAGGCAGTGCAGATCTCTTGCCTGCTACCTCTCCCCGTCATACACGCATACACACTTACAAGGACAAACACACACACACACACACACACCACACAGTACCAGTCTCCCATTCTCACATAAATAAAGAACCATTATCCGCACACAGTTGCTGTCATAGTAATAAACACACATGCACAGGCATGCACACACAAGCATACACTGACGCAGAAGGTAACACACATCATAACCATTCATTGTACTTACTCATCAGTCAGTGACACAAACGGGGACTCTGACAGATTTGTGTTCCTCATATGGCCTGATTACAGTGCACACTGTACACACACACACACACACACACACACACACACACACACACACACACACACACACACACAAGCTAGGTTGAAGTCAGGGTGTGACAGCAAGTGTTACCTGTCAAAGTGTCAGTGTGTGTCACTGAAGAACAAGCAGGTACATGAGCTTTGATGTAGCACACCTGTTGAATCTGTTTGTGTGTGTGTGGACATTACTTTTAGTCTCCCTAGGACTCAATGTGAAACTATCCTATTGCTAAGGAATGAGGTTCATTAAAACGTATCCCTGTTAGAGTAAAAAATATTTATTCATTTATTACAAATGTCACTGCTACTGTAGTTTAAACTATGGAGCAGCAATATAAACAAGCTTAAAATGATTGTAAACTGAATCTCCAGCCGGTCACACACTTCTAGCCATTATGAAAGACCTGAAAGTCCTGAAAAAAAGTGTTTAAAAACATGTGTGAATATGCAAGAGGCCCAAACATTACACGGTCAAATAAATTCCATATTGTGACTTCAGGCAAAAAAGTGTTTGTATAAATAACGATGAGTGTTTATCATTATAGTGTGCAGACTATTAACTAGAGGCAGGCATAATATGTGTTTGTGTGTGTGTGTGTGTGTGTGTGTGAATGTGTGTGTGTGTGTGTGTGTGTGTGTGTGTGTGTGTGTGTGCATGCGCATGAGAGAGTGTGTTTAAACAAGTTCCTCCCTCTCAAACTGCTGCTCCTCAATGGACAGGCACAAACACACACACACACACACACACACACACACACACACACACACACAAAATACTGTGTACACATAGCCAAGTATAGCACACATAAACTTGTAGACAGACCATCAGTGCAAACAGGCATGAAGGCACACACACACACACACACACACACACACAAAGATAAATACGAGCCCTGATATATAAAGAGGCAACAAGCTTCTAAGTGACTATTATTGGTTTAACTTTTTCCTCAGAGAACACAAATCTTCAGTCCAAACCGATTATCAAAGCTGCTGTGACGTTTACCAGTACAGCAGATCTTGTGCTGTTATAAAACCTACAGTGTTTAGAAACCCTGCTTGAGAGGTTTCTGAGTGACTTTAAGCACACAGTGACTTTAACTGAGCACATGTTACGTTTTGTTACATTTTCAGAAATTGAGAAATCAAAATGTAATAGGCATTAACCTTTGATAGCACTTTCTCCATAAAACGTTCACACTTATTTCAGTCTTTTTTCAGTCCTGAGCCACAGCCTGATAAACTGGACACACGGGAAAACGGAGGTAACAATTGATGCCTTCCTGAGCAGCTAAATATAATATCTGCTCAAGTAGTGTTGATGTATAAGTTACCACAACACACCCTGCTTTATACTTACAAACTCACTGCTTCCCTGAGCATAATGTGACCTTGTAAAGACATCACAAAGCAGTGGAGACACAACGCAGCAAATTAGTTTTGACCTTTTTGTGTGTAATTTTAGCACATTATGCTGGCAGCTGTTATGCTGCAAGAGGAAAAACAGTGTATTATTTCATATGTGTAATCGTCACAGATCAATCAAAGCTTAGAGGGATAGTTCTTGTTTTTTTATGACATGAGATTTTATGAGTTACTATAAGCAGCCTATGCAGTGCTGTGAAATTTGATTCAGTGCCTAGAAATACTGGAATTCCTGAGCAGTCCTAAAAATACAGAGAATATGACATATTCTATTACGGATACTATTTGTTACATGTTTGTGGTGGATTAAAGAGTTTTTTGTCCGTTGAGCCTGTTTGCTGCTGCTGCTGTTTTTTTGTTTTCCTTCCACATTGAGAGATCGTCAGCCAGAGGTTATGATCCTGCAACAGTATTCCTACTGGTACATGACTCATTCCAAAATATCCCTTTTATGGTTAGGTAAAGTTTCACCTGTCTGCTGTGGTGCTGTGGGTGTTGTTCCCAGCAGCCTTGTTAGGATAAACTCTCTGCTAAGCTACACAAACTCTCAACATCGCCATTTGCATGAGATCCTTTTCCAGTGGTGGATCAGATAAGACAATATGTAGTTTGAAAAGCCTCCCAGTGGCCACCAGACACAGGTCACGTTGCAGCCTGTATTTGATTGCTGCATGGAGGCTGGACATTCAAAAAGTCATCATGTCCACACTAAAGTCCCTTCCACACATTAGCTGGAGGAGCTGTATGTGAGAACGCAAATGTCCGAATCAGCTTATCACATTAAACAAACTTTGTGCCAGGTCTCTTGTACGAAGTCTGTGTAAGATCAAACTGAACCCATGTGTGCCCAGAGAATTCACAGGGAGCGAGCAGGCGTGTTGAGGACCTTTCTAACACGCAGCTATGAGTTGTAAACAAATCACTGCAATTTTCACAACATACTTTGCATCATGTACTGCCTCCTGCCCGCTCTACAAAGTCACCACACCTTGCCTAAAAACACTGTATTTCTAGTAGGTGAGAACGCATCACGGAAAATCTCCTGTTGTGTGCTACATGTGTGAAAGGGCAGCTCCAGACAATGTCCAGACCTCATTCTCTGGACATGTTCATATGAGGTCATATGAGAAAACTGTCAGACAAGTTTGAAAAAATCTTTTTTTCCTCTGCTTTGTCGCTCTGTCCTTGCTAAATTGACATTTTCCACTGTTTTTCAGGACTTTTTTAGAACACTGTGTAAAATTGAAAATGCTAGGGAAAACAGAGCTTTTTGAGAGCACCATAGGATTGTTGTGTGATTTAGGCTGTTTAGTATCAAGCATGCGCAGGCCATGCACGTAGTTAAGTGTGGACAGTGGGCTTTTGGAAAACAGTCTGACAATGGTTTGGAGCACCAAAATGGCGTTTTCAAATCCACCCGGCTTAGTGTGGACATACAACCACCATACAAGGAAGTTAAGTACACTGTGAGGCAGAGGGGTGCAGTTCAAAAGGATTTGGCTATTAAGTCTAAAGCATTCAAGGCTAAACACTTCTCTTTTAAAGAAAACTTAAAGAGCCAGAGAAGATAATTCTTCCCGTCCTTGATGGACCAGCGTTCCTTGCTTTGTCCCGCAGCATCAGGAACCACGGGTGTTAAGAAACAAACTGGGTCAGCAGTTGATTGGTGCCATTGAAACAGGCACAGATGTGCCTCCTCCCCTGCATGGGCCCCTGCTGCTGCACACCTCAACCTCATTTGAACTGGAATTGTAGTTGGGTTGTAAATGGGCTGTTTCCAAAGCTGTGGTAATCGAAATATGAATGATTCAGGTTAATAAAATGTTTTGACAGCAAGAGTCAGCTATGAAGACACACACATTATAGACATTATATTTTATTGTGTTGTAAAACCTCTGATTTGCAGTACATTTGTTGTTGTTGTTATTGTATTCATAATGACACTAAATTTAGCATTATATAATCAACAACCTACTTTCTCTCTCTCCCTCTCTCTCTCTCTCTCTCTCTCTCTCTGTCTCTCTCTCTCTCTCACACACACTCACAAACACACAGTCGACCTGGGATACACAGACTTTTCACATGTTTTCGTTTTCAATACTTTTCACTGTTTCACCATACCAAAAACTCTACCTGAAACTATTTCAGCCACCCTGATGTGTTAAACACCACCCATGTGCTGTTCCATTAAGGCTAAAACAAACATACTGCATTTGTGGCTATTTTTTACCTTCTCACAAGATAAAAAATGGACAGATAAAGCCATTTCTGCTAGTAGGAGGAGATCTAAGCAATTTTCTTTTCCTCAGGTCTATTTTCATCTCCCGTTAATCACTCCCCATACTTGAACAATTACATTTCTCTCCTCTCCTCGCCTGTCTTCTCATCTCCTCTCCTCTCCTGTGTTCTCCTCTCCTCTCTTCTTTTCTCCTCTCCTCTCCCCTCCTCCCCTCTCAAAGGTCTCTTCCTCTCCCTTCAGGCCTTT